>NC_041391.1:531511397-531565214 GCF_002162155.2 Triticum dicoccoides | reverse complement strand
CGTGCCCTCCGGCCGCCGCCGCCCGGCATGCCCCGCCGCCTCCAGCCGCCTGACCGGAGCACCGTCGCCCCTGGCCGTCCCGGCCGGCGCCGCCCGTGCTCCTCCGCCCCTCGCCGGCTTCCTCCGCCCCGCTCCGGTCCCCTCAGGCCCGGATTCGGTGGGATCCGGCCGGATCCGCCTCGGATCTACCTCGCCGGAGCCGCCCCCGCCTTCTCCGGCATCCATCTCCGGCGAGCTCTCTGCCTCGCCTCGAAGTCCGTGCAAAACTCGAGGTTGACCCCGAAAATTCCTCCAAGTCCCCGAATTATTTGCATTTTGGTCCCCTGTTCATCACATCATAACTTGCTGCATACTGCTCCGTTTCATGCGTGTAATATGTCAAAATGTTCGCTATGAGATGCTCTTCATTTCGTTCCATTTTGCCATGTTTGTTTGAGGTCATCTTGATTCCTTCATCATCATTGCAAGAGTGCTATATGATGTTATTCTGCTGAAACTGTTATAACATGTTCATTTGTCATTTTTACCATGTTTGATGTGTGCATCCTATGAGGTTGATGTCTACATGTGTTTTGTGATACATCATGCCATCTTTACAGGGGTGTATGCCATGTATTTTTTTGATCAATGTGGTGACTAGCACAAGCATGCAAACTAGGCTTCGTGATGTTGCTGATTTTAGTCCCTGTTCTGCTGTTATTTTGATGTCATGTAAACTTGATGCTACAGAGAGATCCATGCTTATTTTGAGATACTTCAGTAAGGATGATTTGAACATATGGTTATGCTCTATCCGTTCATGCCCCTGTTTGCAATTATGGAGTAGTCTAGCATGTCATTTTCTTGCTCTACTTTTGCTATAAAATGTTTCCTGACAGATTGTTTACATGTTAATCAATTTCCCCAAGGTTGTTGTAGTTGATCCTTGCATTCTATGAACTTGTTCGTGCCTTCGTTAGTTTCATAAACATGTCTTCTTGCTGATGCTATGCTTATCTTGTCATGCAATGACTTGTGGTGAGTGAATCGAGCTCGTGAAGTAGTGTACTTGTTGTTACTGTTTTGCTAGGCTGAATCTGTTATTTTGTGATGCTATGTAAACTTGCTGCTACAAGTCATTCTATGCATAATCTGGAGATGTTACTAAGGATGTTTTGTTATACATGGCATGCTCTATCCATCCATGCCCGTGGTTTCATTTATAGCCTGCTGTAGCTTGTTGTAATCTTGCTCCAAAGTTGCTAAATAATGTTGCTGTCAGCCTGTTAACATTAAGTTCAGTTTTGCCATGTGTGTTCCTAGTGATCCATGCACCCTATGAACTTGATCTTGCCATGCTTAGCTTCATAAACATGTCTGCTTACTGTTGGTTTCCTTGACATGCCATGTAATGCTCTGTGGTGAGTGGTACAAGCTCACCAACATGCCTACTTATTGTTGTTTCTGCCATGTATGAATATGTCATATAATTTGCTATGTTTACATGGGTGCCATCATATCTTCTGATCCCTTTTGGCTTATGGTCAGTAAAGGACTTTTTTTCTATGCATTTAGTAGTAGCATGCAATGCCTTTGTTTGTCATGATAAGTTCCTGTAACATGTTGTTTCCTAGCTCTAAACATTGCAACCTGATGTTATTTCTGCAAGGTCTGAAACTGTTACTATATGCAATCTTGCCATGTCTTTTTGAGCATGATCTAGTGATTTCTGGAGATAGCTCAGTGTTCATGTTTTGTAATGCTTTACCTGTACATCATGCCCATGCCTTTTGTTTTCATGTTGGGGTGCTGTAGCATGTTGTTTTGATGCTTGCAATATGCCTAGTTGCTGTTATGGACAGATTGTTGTTATGACTTGTATAGTGTGTGTGTGTGTTGAACTGTTGCTTCTTTTTGAGTGTGCTCCATGTGAAACTTGCTTAGAATTGCATGAAGTTTCATATTATCATGTTGCATCCATGTTTTTGGTGTGTTTTCTTGATGTTTGTATGCATTTTGCATCAATGCCATGTTTAACTTGTTTTGCTCATATCTTCTAGTCCGTAGCTCCGAATCAAATGAACTTTATATGTAACTTGACTAGAATTTCGTGTAGATTCTCTTGGTGCATCTTAACTTGCTGTTTAACAACTTCAAGTTAATGTTTATTCAGATCTGGACCAATTTCGAAATTTTGCATATGAGGACTTACCGGAATTGTTATATGTTGTTCCCGGCCTCATTTAAACTTGCTTTGATGTGTTGCTCTTGTTTGCATCATCTCTTGCCATGAGTAGCTTCATGTAGCTTTGTCATGCATCATGCTTGTTTGTGCATCATGTCATGTTCATGTGTGGTGTGTTTACTATGTTGTGTGCTTCTTCTCGATACTTCCCGTTTCGTTGCGATCGTGAGGATTCGTTCGTCTACGCTTGGTTCGTCTTCGTGGCTTCATATTCTTCATGGACTCGTTCTTCTTCCTTGCGGGATTTCAGGAAAGATCACCGCTACCCTGGATCTCACTACTATCATTGCTATGCTAGTTGCTTCGTTCTATCGCTATGCTGCGCTACCTATCACATGTTTATCAAGCTTCCCAAATTGCCATGAACCTCTAACCTTTGACACCCTTCCTATCAAACCATTGCCTGGCTATGTTACCGCTTTGCTCCGCCCTCTTATAGCGTTGTTAGTTGCAGGTGAAGTTGAAGATTGCTCCATGACGGACAGGATTATGTTGGGATATCACAATATCTCTTATTTAATTAATGCATCTATATACTTGGTAAAGGGTGGAAGGCTCGGCCTTATGCATGGTGTTTTGTTCCACTCTTGCCGCCCTAGTTTCCGTCATACCGGTGTTATGTTCTCGGATTTGGCGTTCCTTACGTGGTTGGGTGATTTATGGGACCCCCTTGATAGTTCGGTTTGAATAAAACTCCTCCAGCAAGGCCCAACATTGGTTTTACCATTTGCCTCACCACCACCTACATTTCCCTTGGGAGTAATTAACCCAAGGGTCATCTTTATCTTAGCCCCCCCCCCCCGGGCCAGTGCTTCTCTAAGTGCTGGTCCGAACAAGAGCCACTTGCAGCGCCACCTCGGGGAAACTCGAGGTCTGGTTTTAGTTGTACGTAGTGTTCATCCGGTGTTGCCCTAAGAACGAGATATGTGCAGCTCCTATCGGGATTGTCGGCGCATCGGGCGATCTTGCTGGTCTTGTTTTACCATTGTCGAAATGTCTTGTAAACCGGGATTCCGAGTCTGATCGGGTCTTCCTGGGAGAAGGTATATCCTTCATTGATCGCGAGAGCTTATCATGGGCTAAGTTGGGATACCCCTGCAGGGTATAATCTTTCGAAAGCCGTGCCCGCGGTTATGCGGCAGATGGGAATTTGTTAATGTCCGGTTGTAGATAACTTGACACCAAATCCGAATTAAAACGCATCAACTGCGTGTGTAGCCGTGATGGTCTCTTTTCGGCGGAGTCTGGGAAGTGAACACGGTTTTGGGTTATATTTGACGTAAGTAGGAGTTCAGGATCACTTCTTGATCATTGCTAGCTTCACGACCGTTTCGTTTGTTCTCTTCTCGCTCTTATTTGCGTATGTTAGCCACCATATCATGCTTAGTCGCTGCGGCAACCTCACCACTTTACCCCTTCCTTTCCCTTTAAGTTTTGCTAGTCTTGATACCCATGGTAATGGGATTGCTGAGTCCTCATGGCTCATAGATTACTACAACAACAGTTGCAGGTACAGGTTATGCGATGATCATGACGCGAGAGCGATGTTTGATTGTTTTGGAGTTCTTCTTCTACTTCTCTTCGATCAGGGGATAGGTTCCAGGTCGGCAGCCTGGGCTAGCAGGGTGGATGTCGTTTGAGTTTCTGTTTCTATTTCATCCGTAGTCGGATGATGCTATTATGTTTTGGGATGTTGTATTCATGGGGCATTGTATGCCTTTTGTATGTATCCCCATCTATTATGTAATGTTGATGTAATGATATCCACCTTGCAAAAGTGTTTCAATATGCGGGTTTATCCTTGGTGGGACCTTCGAGTTCCTTTTGGATAAGGTCGCATATTGGGCGTGACAGGTAGGTCTAGGATTTTGAGTTGAGCATCACATGGAAATTTTTCCTTAGTATTTCCTCGACCCCCTTTAACAGTACGGCGTTTCCTATGACTCAAGAAAGAGAAAATGAAACAGTAAAAACAAGAGTCTTCACGCTTCATGTTCCTCGAATGATTACCAAGTCTTCAAGGTCACACCAATTTCTTCACTTTCAAAGTCTTCAGAAAGTCTTCAGAAATCCAAAGTCTTCAGACGAAGAACTCCATTTTTAGGGGTCGACTTTCTCTGTAAATATCAAACTCCTCAAAGACTTATAGACCTGTGTAGACTCACAACGCATCAGTCTCTTAACCTATAAGTCTTCAATACACCAAAATCACTAAGGGGCACTAAATGCACTTACAATCTCCCCCTTTTTGGTGATTGATGAGAATATAGGTTAAGTTTTCAACGGGGATAATCATATGAAGTGTAAATACTGATATTGAGGAATTTGATTGCAAGATATAGAAGAACTCCCCCTGAAGATGTGCATAGTGAGGAATTTGCTTTTGAAGCAATGCACACTTGAAGAGTATAATCATGGAGATCTCCCCCTATACCTTGTAATTCATACACGCATTTGATATATAACATGAAGAATTTGAAATGCATGATGAAATATGGTGACTGATGTAATTCAGCATGTGTGCATTAACCTTAATGAGGAATAAGCATGCAGAAGAACTCAGCAGAAGTATTAGACCACCATAGAGTTTAAGATTACAACTCGATCCAGCAAAGTCATTAGAAGAACGAGAGTTGTAACTTAGCAAAAAAACGCCCATATAGGATAGACCCGCTTGAAGACTAACTCAAATTTCTCCCCCTTTGTCATGAAATGACCAAAAGGGTTGAAAATGAGGACTAACACCCTTGAAGAATATCATGAAGACGGAGGAGCGCCAGCGTTGTTGGGGTCTTGACTCAATGTAGGGCCTGCTGCAGTGTCGTCCAAGTCTTCGAACTCGTCCATGTCGCGGGATGAGGAATATGAACTTGCGACCAAGGGAGGAACCTTGACCTTCTTGAGCTTCTTCGGCGGAGGAGCACACCAGTCAAAGTCTTCTTTGAAGCCCATTTGCTTCAGATCTTCTTCACCATACAGATGTGACAGAATAGCCCAGGTGCGATCAAACACTTCATGGAGGTAGTAATGGTTTTTATTCACTGCATTATGTGTAGAAGTCATGTTGTGAAGAATAGAGCCAAACTGACGCTTAACCCATTTGTGGTTCCGATCCACCTTCTGGTGAAGACTTATAAGCAGTTCACGGTCAGTCATCACGCGAGGAGCAGTAGCTTGAGGACTTGACTTGGGAGCGTTAGCAGTAGAATCATGAGTGGTAGAGTCATCATTGGTGGAGTAAGATGCAGCTTTGCGGAACTGTCCATCCAATGGACGAATGCCTTCATCGATTACGGCTGGTGACTTGCTCTTCTCATCAGATGAGGAAATTTTCCACTTGAGGACTTCAATAGGGGAAAGTAACTGCCATGGTTGAGAGTGTCAGGCTTGTACTACCATGGTTGAGAGTGTCAGCCTTGTAGTTGAGTGAAGACCTTGATCTGAGGAATCTCATGATCCATGGAGCATAAGGCTTCAGCTCAAACGATGAGAGTGCAACATTTGCGAGAGTCCTCATGAAAAAATCATGGTAATTTATAGGGATACCATGCATGATGTTGAAGAGCATATTCTTCATCATCCCCACAATTTCTTCATCAGAGGAGTCATGACCTTTGATTGGACTGATAGTCTTTGTCAGAATGTGATAGATGGTTCTAGACACATACAACAAATCCTTCACAAGGAATTTGGTCCTTGGGGCTTGACCAGGCTTCAGCGGCTTCATGAGCACTTGCATATAGTGAGCAGTGAGTTCAGGTTCATCATACAGACAACGAGCACCTTCAGGTGGAGGACTGAGTGGTAAGGCACGAAGCAATTTAGAGGCTGGTGCCTTGTAGTGAGTGTTTTCGGTCATCCAGTCCAACACCCAAGTGTTGATGTCATTTGCTTCACCAGTGATATGCAGCGTTGCATAGAACTGAAGAATTAGCTCTTCATTCCAGTCAACGATGTCAGTGCAAAAGTTAAGCAGACCTGCATCCTGAATCATACTGAGGACTGGTGCGAAGCAAGGCATTGATTCCATGTCCACGTGATGAATGTGCTCGTGGTCAAAGACTTTGTCCTTGTCGAAGAGAACTGATGAATAGAAGTTGGCCTGGCTGGCAGTTTAGAAACGCTTCCTTCTAAGATGAGCATTGTCATATGGGTTGAATTCAGTGAAGAACACACGCTCGCCGAAGAAATCATCAGCCTTGAATTTTGGCTTCTTGGAGAAGGGATTCTTTGTCTTGGGTTGAGGGGTGTTGGTTATCTGCATTACCACCTCAGGAATCGCAATCTCGGGTTCCTCATGCTGAGGAACTTCAAGCTCTTCTGCAGCTGCAACCTGGGTCATCAATTCTTCATTCACATTTTCTTCAGCACTAGTGGCTGGAATTTATTCATGGACGGACGGGGTTGCACGAGGATCATCAGATCCCATATGCACTTCAGTAGCTGATAGGGACTAAGGAATTGCTTGAAGAGGAGTGAACAATGGAGAGTTGGGGTGCTCACTTTCCCAAAAGTCATCATTCAGTACAGGTGTGGTACAGCCGATGTCCACATCCTCATCTTCCATTTCTTCAACACCTGCCTCTTCACACTGAACTGATGCATAGGTGAGGAGATGACTGGGGTTCAAGGGATTCTATCCACTTCAATTTCTTCATCCAACTGCTCTGTCAAAGCAGCAGAAGGAGTTTCTTCATCGGATTCCTCGGGAATCACATATTCTTCACCAAACGGAACAAGGTCCTTTGATGGCATGAAGGAGACAGGAATGGCATCAATTGGATTTTCAGTTGAACTTGTCGAGGGCTTCATTTTCTTCGAAGCTGAAGAACTTGATGAAGCTGATGCATTCCTCTTTTTCATCGCTGCATGCTCTGCAGCCTTGGTCTTCTTCACATCTAATGCAGATGGAAGGATCGGAGCTGGTGTAGGCGCAGGAGATGCAGAGGACTTTGGTTCATTTTCTTTAGGTGCAACTGTTGCAGTTGCCCTGACTTCTTCATTTTCTTTAAGCGCACCACTAGTGGATGCCCTGGCAATTTCTTCTGTGGCTGGAATGGAGTCATCAGCCCTGGAACTCTCATTTTCTTCAGCAGCCTGACTAACATCGGTGGTGCTGGCATGTTCTTCAGTAGGCTGAGCAGATGCTTCAGCCTGAGGAATTTCAACGTGCATAGGAGCAGTGGTAGTTGAAGTAAATGTCTTCGTCAAATTGACGAACCAAACCTTTGCTCCCTTCCAATCAGTATAGTACCGATTGAAATCATCACTCAGTTGCTTGATTTCAGTTTGCAAAGCAATGAGTTGTTCTGGGGTAAGAGTGAGGACATTGTCCTTGAGGTAGCGTTGTTTCTTGTACTGCGCTTTCTTTAGTTGCCTGCCTTGTCCATATTTCCACTTCTCTTCCTCAATGAAGTGAGTCAAAACATGACTTTGACCAGGAGTGAGGTTCATCTCCGGCAAAGGCGTGTCAGGTGCTACCTCTTGAGCACTGCGTTGGATTTCCCTAAAGAGGAGAGGATGATGCAACAAAGTAGCGTAAGTATTTCCCTCAGTTTTTGAGAACCAAGGTATCAATCCAGTAGGAGATCACGCACGAGTCCCTCGTACCTACACAAAACGATAGCTACTCGCAACCAACGCGATTAGGGGTTGTCAATCCCTTCACGGTCACTTACGAGGGTGAGATCTGATAGAGATGATAAATAATATTTTTGGTATTTTTTTATATAGAGATGCAAAGTAAAAAGTAAAAGGCAAAGTAAAAACAAAGCAAGTATTAAGTAATGGAGATTGATATGATGAGAATAGACCCGGGGGCCATAGGTTTCACTAGTGGCTTCTCTCAAGAGCATAAGTATTCTACGGTGGGTGAACAAATTACTGTTGAGCAATTGATAGAACTGAGCATAGTTATGAGTATATCTAGGTATGATCATGTGTATAGGCATCACGTCCGAGACAAGTAAACCGAAATGATTCTGCATCTACTATTATTACTCCACTCATCGACCGCTATCTAGCATGCATCTAGAGTATTAAGTTAAAAACAGAGTAACGCCTTAAGCAAGATGACATGATGTAGAGGGATAAATTCATGCAATATGATAAAAACCTCATCTTGTTATCCTCGATGGCAACAATACAATACGTGCCTTGCTGCCCCTACTGTCACTGGGAAAGGACACCGCAAGATTGAACCCAAAGCTAAACACTTCTCCCATTGCAAGAACTACCAATCTAGTTGGCCAAACCAAACGGATAATTCAAAGAGACTTGCAAAGATAACTCAATCATACATAAAAGGATTCAGAGAAGATTCAAATATTATTCATAGATAAGCTGGATCATAAACCCACAATTCATCGATCTCAACAAACACACCACAAAAAAAAGATTACATGAATAGATCTCCACAAGAGAGGGGGAGAACATTGTATTGAGATCCAAAAAGAGAGAAGAAGCCATCTAGCTACTAACTATGGACCCGAAGGTCTGAAGTAAACTACTCACACTTCATCGGAGAGGCTATGGTGTTGATGTAGAAGCCCTCCATGGTGGATGCCCCCTCCGGCGGAGCTCCGGAAGAGGCCCCAAGATGGGATCTCGTGGATACAGAAAGTTGCGGCGGTGGAATTAGGATTTTGGCTTCGTATTTGATCTGTCGGGGGTACGTAGGTATATATAGGAGGAAGGAGTACGTCGGTGGAGCAACAGGGGGCCCACGAGGTAGGGGGCACGCCTAGGAGGGAGGTAGCGCCCCCACCCTGGTGACTGCCTCAGTTGTTCCTTGGAGCAGGGTCCAAGTCTCCTGGATCACGTTCGGTGAGAAAATCACGTTCCTGAAGGTTTCATTCCGTTTGGACTCCGCTTGATATTTTGTTTCTTCGAAACACTAAAATAGGCAAAAAACAGCCATTCTGGGCTGGGCCTCCGGTTAATAGGTTAGTCCCAAAAATAATATAAAAGTGGAAAATAACGCCCAATATAGTCCAAAACAGTAGATAAAGTAGCATGGAGCAATCAAAAATTATAGATACGTTGGAGACGTATCAGGCATCCCCAAGCTTAATTCCTGCTCGTCCTCGAGTAGGTAAATGATAAAAAAGAATTTTTGATGCGGAGTGATACTTTGGCAATAATTTCAATGTAAATCTTCTTAATTGTAGTATGAATATTCAGATCTGAAATATTTAAGACAAAAGTTCATATTGACATAAAAGTAATAATACTTCAAGCATACTAATCAAAGCAATCATGTCTTCTCAAAATAACATGGCTAAAGAAAGTTATCCCTACAAAATCATATAGTCTGGCTGTTGCTCTATCTTCATCATAGAAAGTATTTAATCATGCACAACCCCGATGACAAGCCAAGCAATTGTTTCATACTTTAGTAATCTCAAACTCTTTCAACTTTCACGCAATACATGAGCGTGAGCCATGGACATAGCACTATGTGTGGAATAGAATGGTGGTTGTGGAGAAGACAAAAAGGAGAAGATAGTCTCACATCAACTAGGCGTATCAACGGGCTATGGAGATGCCCATTAATAGATATCAATGTGAGTGGGTAGGGATTGCCATGCAACAGATGCACTAGAGCTATAAATATATGAAAGCTCAACAAAAGAAACTAAGTGGGTGTGCGTCCAACTTGCTTGCTCACGAAGACCTAGGGCACTTTTGAGGATGCCCATCATTGGAATATACAAGCCAAGTTCTATAATGAAAAATTCCCACTAGTATATGAAAGTGACAACATATGAGACTCTCTATCATGAAGATCATGGTGCTACTTTGAAGCACAAGTGTGGTAAAAGGATAGTAGCATTGTCCCTTCTCTCTTTTTCTCTCATTTTTTTTATTTGGGCCTTTTTTTATGGCCTCTTTTTTTTATTTCGTCTGGAGTCTCATCCCGGCTTACGGGGGAATCATAGTCTCCATCATCCTTACCTCACTGGGACAATGCTCTAATAATGATGAGCATCACACTTTTATTTTTCTTACAACTCAACAATTACAACTCGATACTTAGAACAAAATATGACTCTATATGAATGCCTCCGGCGGTGTACCGGGATATGCAATGAATCAAGAGCGACATGTATGCAAATTATGAAGGTGGCCTTGCCACAAATACAATGTCAACTACATGTTCATGCAAAAAGCAATATGACAAAAGTAATGTGTGTCATATGAACAGAACGATGGAAAGTTGCATGGCAATATATCTCAGAATGGCTATGGAAATGTCATGATAGGTAGGTATGGTGGCTGTTTTGAGGAAGGTATATGGTGGGTGTATGATATCGGCGAAAAGTGCGCGGTATTAGAGAGGCTGGCAATGGTGGAAGGGTGAAAGGGTGCGTATAATCCATGGACTCAACATTAATCAAAAGAACTCATGCACTTGTTGCAAAAATTTAGAAGTCATCAAAAACCAAAGCACTACACGCATTCTCCTAGGGGGATAGATTGGTAGGAAGAGACCATCGCTCGTCCCCGACCGCCACTCATAAGGAAGACAATCAATAAATAAAATTGTGCTCCAACTTCATCACAAAGCGGTTCACCATACGTGCATGCTACGGGAATCACAAACTTCAACACAAGCATTCTTTAAATTCATAATCACCCCAACTAGCATTACTTTGATATTATTACCTCCATATCTCAAAACAATTATCAAGCATCAAACTTATCTTAGTATTCAACGTACTCAAAAGAAAGTTTCACATATCTTGAATACCAAGTATATTAATATTAAGCAAATTACCATGCTATTAACGACTCTCAAAATAATCTAAGTGAAGCATGAGAGATCAATAGTTTCTTTAAAACAAATCCACCCCCATGCTCTAAAAGATCTAAGTGAAGTACTAGAGCAAAAAGTATCACGCTCAAAAGGTATAAGTGAAGCACTATGAGCAAAACTATCAAACTCAAAAGATATAAGCGAAGCATATAGAGTATTCTAGAAAATTCCAATTTGTGTATGGCTCTCTCAAAAGGTGTGTACAGCAAGGATGATTGTGGTAAACTAACAAGCAAAGACGCAAATAATACAAGATGCTCCAAGCAAAACACATAACATGTGGTGAATAAAAATATAGCTCCAAGTAAATTACCGATGGAAGTAGACGAAAGAGGGGATGCCTTCTGGGGAATCCCCGAGCTTTGACTTTTTCGTGTCCTTGGATTATCTTGGGGCTGCCATGGGCATCCCCAAGCTTACGCTCTTGCCACTCCTTGTTCCATAATCCATCAAAAGAATTCACCCAAAACTTGAAAACTTCACAACACAAAACTCAATAGAAATCTCGTGAGCTCCGTTAGTGAAAGAAAACAAAAGACTACTTTAAGGTACTGTGATGAACTCATTATTTATTTATATTGGTGTTAAACCTACTGTATCCCAACTTCCTTATGGTTTATAAACTAATTTGTTAGCCATAGATGCATTGAAATAAGCAAACAACGCACGAAAAACAGAATCTGTCAAAAACAGAACAGTATGTAGAAATATGTAACTAATGCAAACTTCTGGAACTCTATAAATTTCTACCAAAATAGGACGTACTGGACAATTTTTCTATTGATCATCAGCAAAAAGAATTAATGCAAAAGCACATTTCTGTGATTTATTGATTTTTTTCTTGTGAGCGCAAAGTTTCTGTTTTTCAGCAGAATCAAATCAACTATCATCGTAGGTTATCCTATAGGTTGTACTTGGCACAAACACTAATTAAAACATAAAACCACATCTAACCAGAGGCTAGATGGATTATTTATTCCTAAACAGAAACAAAAATAAAAAATAAAAAATAAAATTGGGTTGCCTCCCAACAAGCGCTATCGTTTAACGCCCCTAGCTAGGCATAAAAGCAAGGATAGATCTAGGTTTTGCCATCTTTGGCACTTGATTCATAAGTAGCAAGAGAGGATCTCCTTTCTATGGCATTCATCCTTCTATTCAGGTTAAGAAAATTGCCATTAATGGATGAAGTAAGATTAAGCACGTTACGGAAATTTGCATCTAAGCTAGACTTCATTTCTTTGATAATTTCATTTTGATAAAAGCACAAGAGAGTAGTTGATTCAACTTTATCATTTAAAGAGTGCCCAAATATGGTTTTCATTTTTTCATAGGTATCTATAGCATCCCATTCAAGAAAACCTTCTTCAAAAATAGAATCCAGAACTTGTTTGAAAAAAGCGGGCAAGCCAACATAGAAACATTTTAAGTAAACCTCAATTTGATAATGTGGCACATAACTAGCCCGAATCCTTAATAATCTATCCCAAGCATCTATTAAAGATTCATCAAGCAAATAGCGAAAGATTCCGGAGTCATCATCATCAAAATCATCTAAATTCTCATTGGTGATCCCGGTGGGTATTTCCGTAGTATCATTGTATATGAGCTTAGAAAGGATAGAGGGGTTATCCAAGGCACTAGAACTCGGGAGAAATCCCTTAGTTCTTTTTGATTCGGCCATGGCAACGGGAAGGCAAACAAAAAGGCGGAGAGGAGAACGGGAAAGAGAGGGCGAATAAAACGGCAAGGGTGAAGTGGGGGAGAGGAAAACGAGAGGCAAATAATGTAATGCAAGAGATAGGGATTGTGATGGATATTTGGTATGGTCGACTTTTGCGCAAACTCCCCGGCAACGGCGCGAGAAATTCTTCTTGCTACCTCTTGAGCACTGCGTTGGATTTCCCCGAAGAGGAGAGGATGATGCAGCAAAGTAGCGTAAGTATTTCCCTCAGTTTTTGAGAACCAAGGTATCAATCCAGTAGGAGATCATGCACGAGTCCCTCGTACCTGCACAAAACGATAGCTACTCGCAACCAACGCGATTAGGGGTTGTCAATCCCTTCACGGTCACTTACGAGGGTGAGATCTGATAGAGATGATAAATAATATTTTTGGTATTTTTGATATAGAGATGCAAAGTAAAAAGTAAAAGGCAAAGTAAAAACAAAGCAAGTATTAAGTAATGGAGATTGATATGATGAGAATAGACCGGGGGGGCATAGGTTTCACTAGTGGCTTCTCTCAAGAGCATAAGTATTCTATGGTGGGTGAACAAATTACTGTTGAGCAATTGATAGAACTGAGCATAGTTATGAGTATATCTAGGTATGATCATGTGTATAGGCATCACGTCCGAGACAAGTAAACCGAAACGATTCTGCATCTACTATTATTACTCCACTCATCGACCGCTATCCAGCATGCATCTAGAGTATTAAGTTAAAAACAGACTAACGCCTTAAGCAAGATGACATGATGTAGAGGGATAAATTCATGCAATATGATAAAAACCTCATCTTGTTATCCTCGATGGCAACAATACAATACGTGCCTTGCTGCCCCTACTGTCACTGGGAAAGGACACCGCAAGATTGAACCCAAAGCTAAACACTTCTCCCATTGCAAGAACTACCAATCTAGTTGGCCAAACCAAACGGATAATTCGAAGAGACTTGCAAAGATAACTCAATCAAACATAAAAGAATTGAGAGAAGATTCAAATATTATTGATAGATAAGCTGGATCATAAACCCACAATTCATCGGTCTCAACAAACACACCGCAAAACAAAGATTACATCAAATAGATCTCCACAAGAGAGGGGGAGAACATTGTCTGAGATCCAAAAAGAGAGAAGAAGCCATCTAGCTACTAACTATGGACCCGAAGGTCTGAAGTAAACTACTCACACTTCATCGGAGAGGCTATGGTGTTGATGTTGAAGCCCTCCGTGGTGGATGCCCCCTCCGGCGGAGCTCCGGAACAGGCCCCAAGATGGGATCTCATGGATACAGAAAGTTGCGGTGGTGGAATTAGGTTTTTGGATCCGTATTTGATCTGTCGGGGGCATGTAGGTATATATATGAGGAAGGAGTACATCGGTGGAGTAACAGGGGGCCCACGAGGTAGGGGGCGTGCCTAGGGGGAGGGCGCGCCCCCCACCCTTGTGACTGCCTTGGTTGTTCCTTGGAGCAGGGTCCAAGTCTCCTGGATCACGTTCGGTGAGAAAATCACGTTCCCGAAGGTTTCATTCCGTTTGGACTCCGTTTGATATTCTGTTTCTTCGAAACACTGAAATAGGCAAAAAACAGCAATTCTGGGATGGGCCTCCGGTTAATAGGTTAATCCCAAAAATAATATAAAAGTGGAAAATAAAGCCCAATATAGTCCAAAACAGTAGATAAAGTAGCATGGAGCAATCAAAAATTATAGATACGTTGGAGACGTATCATTAGGTTCCTTGTGCCATAAGTCAATGAAGTCGAGGATCAACTTTGGATCCAATAGCAGTGGCACATTGCTGCCTTTGGCTCTAGCGGCCCTGGCTTGCCTGTCTCTGATGATTTCGGCAAGTTCTTCCTCACCAGCCTCATCGTCATCATAGGGCACCTGGAAGGCGACTTGCTTCTTTTGAGGACTTGGTCGAAGGCCTCGTCTAGCAGTGGCCTTTTTCTTCTACAGAGAGGGGCCAGCTAAGGAATTTTGTGCAGCAGTGGAGCTAGCAGATGCTCCTGAGGCAATAGAGATGCCAGTTGTCCTTTGGCACATGGCGAGATGCACAGGTGCCGAGGATTTGGTCGAAGCAGCTGAATAATTTGTCGGAGGAACTGAGACTTTGGAGGAGGAGGAGCAGACTGAGGAATTTGGAAGTGTGATGAGGATCTCTAATCTAACATTTAGCACCGAAGACTTTGAAGTAACTCACATTGGGCTTTTTGTCAGTGAGGAGTTCATATGCAGTTCTCTTAAAGAATTTGTGAAGATATACCCTGTTGATTATGTGGCACGCAGTATCAATTTCCTCAATCCAGAAGCGACGAGGCGTCTTGTATTCATCAAGCATAGTGCGAGCCATTTCAGCGAGGGTTCTATTCTTGCGCTCCACGACACCATTCTGCTGAGGAGTATAAGGAGCAGATAACTCATGAGTAATACCAAGTTCATCAAGATAGCCATGAAGACCGGAATTCTTGAACTCGGTCCCATTGTCAGTTCTGATGTGCTTGATCTTCACACCAAAGTTGGTTGAAGCCCTCGAGGAAAATCGTTTGAAGACTTCCTGCAGTTCATGTTTGTAAGTGACAATGTGCACCCATGTGTAACGAGAATAATCATCAACAATAACAAAGCCATATTGAGATGCATCATTCAGAATTGCAGAATAATGGTTAGGACCAAAGAGATCCATGTGAAGCAATTCAAATGGTCGAGTGGTAGTCATGACAGTCTTTGCTGGATGCTTGGCCTTTGTCATCTTTCCAGCTTCACAAGCTCCGCATAAGTGATCTTTGAGGAATTTGACATTCTCAATGCCAATGACATGCTTCGTCTTCGTAAGCGTGTGCAGATTCCTCATGCCAGCATGACCAAGTCGTCGATGCCATAGCCAGCCTTCTGAAGCTTTTGCAAGTAAGCACACGGCTGGTTGTGGTCCTATAGAGAAATCAACAATATACAAGTCTCCTCTCCTAAAGCCTTCGAAGACTTTGGAATGGTCAGCTTCCATGATCACAACACAACGATATCTTCCAAACACAACAACCATATCAAGATCACAAAGCATTGAGACAGACATGAGGTTGTATCCTAAGGACTCATCAAGCATGACTTTGTCCATGTGTCGATCCTTCGAGATCTCAACCTTACCTACCTGACTTTTGCCTTTGTCTGTGAAGATGATATGGTTCAGATGTGATGGTGATAAAGGAGCATCCATCAATAGATTCTTGTCACCAGTCATTTGATTCGTACATCCACTATCAAGGACCCACTTGTTTGCTTTGGGTTGATCATCCTGCAGATGAATTAGTGCAACTTACGAACTCATATACTTCATCAGTGAAGAATATGACATCAATATCATCAGATCAATTTCATCAAGCAACAGCATAGATAAACGAGTATGAGGACGTGTGAAATGAACAATCATTTCTTCATGATTAGCCTGCATCCTTTCAGGCACATTCAGGTCTCCAGCAAATTCTTCAGACGTTTTGAGCATGTCTGGAGACCTGACCCTGCATAAGAGATTAGTTCTTTTTCTTCACCACCCACATCTGAAGGGGTGGCAAAGAATTCATTACTCTGCGAGCACCATATGAGAAAGGTGGCATAGAAGCCAGTCCGCTTTGTTTCACATGAGAAGGGTTAGGGTAAGCATATGAGTAAGCAGATAAATTCTTCGAGGACTTATGAACATAATGATTTGAAGAATAACACTCATATTCATAGCCCTTAGCTCTACCCTACGAAACAGAAGGGTTAGCACGATGATGATCATATGAGGATTTTGATCCTTTTGAGGAATTGGATCCATATGAAGAATTAGGTCAATATGAAGAATTTGATTTGGGGTTCCTATTCTTCACAGGTGGTGTCATGAGGACATTCACCTGAAGACTTTCAAGATAACTTTTGGGAACCCAGATTTTCTTCATAGGGGAACCGTTCTTGCAGTTAGTGCCAACATATCTAGCAAATACTTCACCACTCTGATGTTTGAACAGTTTATAGTTGGAGTCAAATGACTCATCAGAAGAATGAGGAGATTCACATGTAAAGCCAGATAAATTGGATGGATCAACTGGAGTTCCCTTTGCAGCAACCCATGAGGTTTTGGGGTACTGCTTAGGCTTCTAATATGTTCCGTCAGCATTGAGTTTCCTCTCAAAGGCAATACCCTCTTTCCTAGGGTTCCTATTGAGGATCTGCTTTTTAAGCACATCACAAAGAATCTGATGCCCTTTGAGGCTTTTGTACATGCCTGTCGTGTACAATTCCTTCAGCCCTGCATCATCAGTGGTACTAGCAATGTCCTCAGATGAGAAATTAGTAATAGCAGAGACAGGTGAAGAATTTGTAACATTTGAAGCATTTGAACATTCAGGTGAAGAATTAGCAGATTCACGTTCAATGCACTTCAGACATGGAGGAATAAATTCTTCCTGAGTAGCGCTGATTTGTTGAGCAAGTAATGAATCGCGCTCCTTCTGAAGATCTTCATAACTCACTCTTAGCTTCTCAAGATCTTGCTTTCTTTGAAAAAATTCATAAGAAAGCTTCTCGTGATCAGATAAGAGAGTGTTATGATGACTTTGAAGATTGTCAAACTTAGACTGAAGTCTCTGAAGATTTTCAGTTAAGTCTTTAGTGCGATCCATTTCTTCACCCAACATATCATCACTTTTGTCTAGCATGTCTTGAAGCTTTTCAATAGCCTTTTGTTGTTTCACAGCAATCTTAGCAAGTTTAGAGTAGTTGGGCTTAAGATTTTCATCACATTCATCCTCACTAGATTCAGAGGAGGGGTATTTAATTACCTTCGCACCCTTTGCCATGAAGCAATAGGTGGGAGTGTAGTCATCATTGCCTTCATCAGCATTGTTGGTGTTGCCATTTTCTTTAGAGTTGAAGATAGACTTGCTGACGAATGCAGTAGCAAGAGCTAGGCTTGCCACACCAGACTCGGACTCCTCGGATGCCTCCTCTTCCTCATGATCCTCAGATTCAGCCTCAGAATCCATTTCCTTGCCAATGAATGCCCGAGCTTTCTTGGAGCTGCTCTTCTTGTGAGATGAAGGCTTCGAGGATTTTGATGATGAAGACTTTGAAGATCTCTTCTTCTTCTTGGCATCATCAGAACTGTAATCCTTGTAGTTCTTCTTCTTTAGTTCCTTGTCACACTGAGGACAATCTTGAATGTAGTGACCAGGTTTCTTGCATTTGTGGCACAACCTTTTCTTGTAGTCACAAGATGAGGAATCGTTGCTCCTTGAGGATTTTCTAAAGCGACCACGTCTTGAGAACTTCTGAAATTTCTTCACAAGCAGTGCAAGTTCCTGGCTCAGTTCTTCAGGATCACCAAGGCTGCTGGTAGAGTCCTCTTCTTCAGACTCAGAGACTGCCTTGGTCTTCAGAGCACGTGGTTTGCCATAGCTCGAACCATAGAGATCTCTCTTCTCAGCAAGCTAGAACTCATGAGTGTTTAGCCTTTCGAGGATATTAGCAGGATCAAGTGACTTGTAATCAGCATGCTCTTGAATCACCAGTGCCAGAGTGTCAAATGAAGAATCGAGCGACCTTAGCAATTTCTTCACCACCTCATGGTCGGTGATATCAGTGGCGCCAAGTGCTTGAAGCTCATTTGAGATATCAGTGAGGCGATCGAAGGTTTGCTGAACATTTTCATTGTCGAGTCGTTTGAAGCGATTGAAGAGATTGCGAAGAACATCGACACGAGAGTCACGTTGAGTTGAGACTCCTTCATTTACTTTGGAGAGCCTATCCCAGATAAGCTTAGCAGTTTCCAAAGCACTCACTCTTCCATATTGCCCTTTGCTCAGATGGCCACATATGATATTCTTCGCTTGAGAATCGAGTTGCTTGAATCTCTTCACATCAACAGCATTCAGGGAAGGTGTGACTGAGGGAACACCATTTTCCACAACATACCAGAGATCGTTATCAATTTCCTCAAGATGCATTCGCATCTTATTCTTCCAGTAGGAGTAGTCCGTTCCATCGAAGGTAGGACACCCAGCAGAGACCTTGATCATACCTGCGGTCGACATAACTAAAACTCCGGGTGGTTAAACCAAAATCACATAGAACAAGGGAGTACCTCGCTCTGATACCAATTGAAAGAGCGTTATATCGACTAGAGGGCGGTGAATAGGCGATTTTATGAATTCTTCACTAAGGAATTTGCTAGTGAGGAAATTCCTAACTGAAGAACTACTTGCAGCGGAATAAATAAGTACTCAAAAGTAAACATAGCAGAACACAAGCATAGTCATCATGATGAAATGAAGACAAGCACAGAGCACAGAAAGCGTAATCACAGGATAACACAAGATGAAGACGGACAGACTGAAGAAATTGAACTGAGGAAATTGAGAAAGTCTTTAGTCAAACTCTTCAAACAGATATGAACAAGCACACAACAACAGAGATGGGGAAATGAAAGAGTTGAGGAAATAGAACCAGTAAGCTCGGTGAAGACAATGATTTGGTAGACCAGTTCCAACTGCTGTCTTAGTTGTACATCTGGTTGGAGTGGCTGAGTATTTAAACTCGAGGACACCCAGTCCCAGACACACAGTCCTCACCGTATTCTCCTTGAGCTAAAGTCACACAGACATCGCCCAATCACTCGTGGTAAGTCTTTAGGTGACTTCCGAACCTTCACAAACTCGGTCACTCGGCGATCCACAATTCCTCTTGGATGCTCTAGACCTTGACGCCTAACCGTCTGGAAGAAGCACAGTCTTCAAAGGAAACAAGCATCGGATCCACGCAGGATCAATCTCTTCAGTGATGCTCAATCACTTTGGGGTTTGAAGGTTTGGGGTTTGGGATTTCCTCACTTGATCATTTTCACTCAAAGTCCTAGGAGGATGGGTTGCTCTCAAATGACAAGTGTCAGTTTCTCTTGGAGCAGCCAACTAACTAGTGGTTGTAGGGGGTGGCTATTTATAGCCTAGGGAGCAGCCCGACATGATAAGACATAAATGCCCTTGTCTGATATGACTGTTAGGTGGGTAGATATTTTGGGACAGCTGCCGCGTAGCACAGCAACGGTCAGAATATTTGACTCTCAAATACCTCAGGGCTATCATGTTCCTCACTTTGTAGGCAATCCGCACTGGCGAATTCTTAACTCCTCAGTCAGAACAAATTCCTCAGAGACCAGAAGAACTTTGTCTCTGTCACTGAAGAATATGACTGAATTGTGCGAGATTTCCAATGGCTTCACTCGAAAGGATTGGTACGTGTAGGATTTTGAGTTGAGCATCACATGGAAATTTTTCCTTAGTATTTCCTCGACCCCATTTAACAGTACGGTGTTTCCTATGACTCAAGAAAGAGAAAATGAAACAGTAAAAACAAGAGTCTTCACGCTTCATGTTCCTCGAATGATTGCCAAGTCTTCAAGGTCACACCAATTTCTTCACTTTCAAAGTCTTCAGAAAGTCTTCAAAAATCCAAAGTCTTCAGACGAAGAACTTCATTTTTAGGGGTCGACTTTCTCTGTAAATATCAAACTCCTCATAGACTTATAGACATGTGTACACTCACAAACGCATCAGTCTCTTAACCTATAAGTCTTCAATACACCAAAATCACTAAGGGGCACTAGATGCACTTACACTCATACAACTGGGTTCCATCCATCGTTACCGAGCAGACTCTCCAAGACTTTGTCAAAGTTGGTTATCTGCCAAACGGAGATGTCATGTCTTATCATGCTCCTGACTCGACGGAAGAGAGACCTCAACCCAAAGAATGGGAGGTAATTGTTTTCTCAGATCATATGAACCAGGGTTTCTCACCACCCGGCTCTAAATTCTTTAGAGACGTCCTGCATTTTTTGATCTCCGCCCTCAAGACATCGGACCCAATTCCGTGTCTAATATCTGCAATTTTCAAGTGTTCAGCGAGGTGTATCTTGGAGAAGAACCCAACCTGTTACTCTTCAGAGAGTTATTTTATTTAAACCGCCAGAATGAATGTACCAGCGGACAGAGCTTGCAACTCGGCGGCGTCTCAATCCAACATCAGAGAGACGTCATTTTTCCTTATGCCAACCCGTCGAGTCATCCAAAGGACTGGAATCAAACATGGTTTTATTGCCAAGACACCTCCCTGGCTGATGAGAATCCTCTGCCTGGTTTCCGCGCCCTGCGTCTGGACTCCAATCATCCACTGCCTAACAAGATAACACCCGCCGAATGCAAAACACTCGCCCCCACCTTGGCCAAAATCAAGGCTCTTCTTGGGAACGAACTGAATGGTATTGACTTGGTCCGGGTCTGGCACGCCTGGCGGATCATTCCATTAAGCCACCACCCTGGTCTAATGTGCAATTACTCAGGCAAGAAAAATTACCCTCAGTGACACAGCCCTGACTATCTGCCTGATCATGTCATCAATGATATGACCAAGTGTCTTTTGAATGAAAGTTTAATAGACTGCGGCAAGGTGGGCTTACGCCCTTTCTGCAAAACCAATCCGGCTCCAAAGGTAAGTCGCCAAGCCGAACAAATTATCTCCAACATTGATGCTTTTACCTGTACTCAAAATTTTGCTGATTTTCACAGGATGATGACAAGTTTTGGAAAGTTAAATATGACCATGAAGGCGCAAAAAGGGACAGGAAGGCCAAGAGAGCCGCCAGGAGAGCCGCCGCAAAGAAACGCGGAAAGAAACCAAGTGCTTCTGAGCAGCTTCAGCTAGATGATTCTTCTGAGTCGGAGGTAGCCCTTGACTCCCTTGGCTCATTTTTTAATCACCTTATTGATACTGATTATGATCAGGATGACACGGGCATGAGCCGCGGGGTGGAAGAAGAGGTAACTATTATTTCCTCCGACTCAGAGCCTTTGCCGCGTCAAAAACTCCGCCAAGTAACCCGGAAAGTAAGATTTTCACATCTCTTGGCTTATCAAGATCCTCAATTTCTTTTGAAGCGGCAGATCCATGAGAACCGGAGGTGGACCCGGACCACAAAAGACGCGGAACTTTCCTCCGGTCTACCCAATACACCAAGAAAACATCGAAATTAGGTCATCTCCGTCTTAGATTCCTCTTATCCTTTGGCGGGTCTCACTCGTCAGCCACTGAATCCTTCTGACTCGAATTACCAGGAAACCTCTCCTTCTTCCGGTGACTCTATTCAATCGAATCTGTCGGCTTTCAAGACCGCTCCAGGGTAATGATTATTTTAACTATCTTGTACTTTGAATGTTTATGCTTATACTGACCTTTTGATCTTATGTAGGGGCAAAGCAAAGGTTAGTAAGAAGGCCAAGAAGGATAAACCGGTTGATGAGCCAACTCTCAAAGAGCCGGTACTTCAGACGGTTATACCTGAGACTTCTACTACTGAGCCACCGCCTAAACCAATGCATGAACCGCCAACATCAGCCGCTGACCCACCTACCGAGCACGCTCTTGATGGCTCTGAAAATCCTAAAGCCTCAAGCCCCGCCAAGACAAATGATCCTCAAGAAGCTGAAGTTGAAGTTACCAAGACCAGTTACACTGATCCGGGAAGGCCTACTGTGCTTGCCAAATGCACTGCCAAAGAAGAACTCCTGGAACGCCGTAAGGTCAGATTCGACCTTACGGATTATTCTCACATGAGTGCCGGAGAAAATTTATCTGGCTATCTCAGCCAAGTGCACAGTAGCCGCGACGTTGAAACCGACATGGTGAAGCAGATGCACCATAAGTTTGAGCTATGACCTCCTCTTTCCCCCAAGTCTATTGCTTATGAAAAATATGTTGTAGACTTAGGAAAACATCAGACAATTATTAACAATGCCTTTAGAATAAAAACCTGTAAAAATCTGACTTAACTCATAACCCCCAAGGGCCGGTTTAATCAAAATGAATGAGTCGGTCCTTCACGTGCTTGTAGAACATATTAGCTGCATAGTCTGAACTGTAATATGCATTAGCCCCCAAGTGCCAAGTAGTCTTGCTTGCAAAGTGCTTGGGACTTTAATTTTGTGAATCGCCAATCTTATGAGTCGCCATAGACTTCCGCAGTAGACATTAGCTCCCAAGTGCCAAGTAGTCTTGCTTGCAAGGTGGTTGGGACTTAAACATAATATGCTAATAATCATGACTTTGATCCGGTATTTGTGCAGGTTACCACCAGTCAATTGCAAACAGAAATTGCTGATTTAAAGAACCGCCTGCAAGCACAAGAAACAAAAACCCAAAGGGCCAACTCCAAGTTTGAATTCAGTGTATCTAAACAAGAGAAGCTGAAGGCCGACTTTGAGGCAGAGAGAAAAACTTGGGATGATGAAAAGAATGCCTTAACCCAACGAGATGTCAATTCAGAAGCGGCTCTTGAAAAGGCAACCAATGAACTGTCCGGCTTGAAACTCCATGTGACCCAGATGGTTACCACAATCTTTGGTAAGTCGCCCTGCAAGTTATAAATATTGTATACTTTTCAATGATCATATAAATTTGTTCTTTGACGCATCTGACGTTGCTATGCAGGCCCCACGACCTCAAATCTTAACCAGGATTCTTTGATAAAGCTGAAGGTGATTTATACACTGGTAGAGCAACTCTACACCGGGTCTCAGTGCTCCTTAGCCACCGTGGCTTTGTCCAATGAAGTTCCTACACTTTTGGCGGATGTGCTAAGGAAGCTTTCTGTGTTACCCCAATGGATTACTGAACTGAAGCGGGCGTTTGCGAGATCCGGTGCTATAGCCACATTGAGCCGGGCCAAGGCTTGGCTTCCGGAACTAGACCCGGCTGACATTGTCATTGGGTATCCGAGCCTCAAAGAAGATGGTGCACCCTTTCAACAAGAAGATTTTGCTGCCTGTGTGAAGGCAATACACCCTGTAGCCACCGTAATTGCTAAAGAAGCAGACCTCTCCAAGTTCCAGGAGGGTTATGATGCAGAGAACCGAAGAATCCCAACACCACAATATACCCTGACAAGCCTGATTCCACCAACTCATAAGCATACCTTCGCTCCTGAGATTGACCCGGCCGGGCTAGTTGATGACGAAGCTGAATTTAAAGCTTTGAGTGGCATTGACTGGTCGTCATCAACCTTCCAGGCCCAGGAGAAGAACGAAGAAGTGGAAAGGGTTGATCCGGAAGCTTCAAGCAACCAAGAGAACTAATCTGTTGGGCGGCTCATGTTTGTAGCCTTGCTAAAAAACAATGCTTAATAATTTTGACTCGGGGAGTCATGTAATAGGAGTAGAAATGACTTTGTTGTGTCATGCCTTCATGCACGTTTTGGTGCCTTAACACTATTTAAATCGCCATCATATATTTACTCCATCTTATGATTTTCTATTTTCTTTCATAAGAAATCCTGTAATCAATCCTGCATAGAGACGTAGATCACAGAGACCCTCGGCGGCTCACCGCAGGGCGGGTCATAATTATCCCACATATTTACAAATGTGAAATATGAATTATAAATAATTCTGATCAAAACTTGCGATATAACTGCGATAACATCATACCTGAGATATCAAATTTTTACTGCCGGTTTAAATGACCTGGACAGTAAGGGTGATGACTTAGCTTATAAACCATGACCTTCTCTCGGAATTTGTCACACGTTGGGCGACTGATTGCTCAAAGTTAAGCCGGCTCAATCAAAAACTTTATATGTCTTAAATCATGGACACAAAAAAGGTCACAAGACAAATCCAAAGAGTGCTTTCAAAAAAGATTTAAGCAAAAAGAATAGAAATACAAACTTAAGGCTTCTGATTCGAATACGATCAGTAAACCGTCCCAAAGGGGTTAAGATAGGGTTCAAATATGACCATGTAGCCCCCAGTGGCTTTGGCATTGCGCCGATCAAGAGGGTACTGACAGCTATGTTCTCTTTGGTTCGAATATGACCTATGTTTGAACAGGAAGCCCCCAAATGACCTTAATAATATTTAACAACTCTGATTCGAATACGATCTGGGTCGGACCCAAGAGAGGTTAAGTTATGATTCGAATACGATCAAGAAGCCCCAAAGTGGGTTTTGGCATTGCGCCGATCAAGTGGGTACCGACAGCTATGTTCTCTTTGGTTCGAATATGACCTATGTTTGAACAGGAAGCCCCCAAGTGACCTTGAGAATATTTAACGACTCTGATTCGAATACGATCTGAGTCGGACTAAAAGGGGTTAAGCTATGATTCGAATATGACCTAGCCCCCAAGTGATCAAGTTTGTTTGAACAGCTATGATTCGAATACGATCAAGAAGTTGTGCCAAAGGGGTTAAGCTAGATTTGAATATGATCAGCCCCCAATGTTCTTTTTGAAGTAATGACAGTGAAGACATGTGATCTTTGGGGATGAAAAGGACAGAGGTCCTGCTTTATTATTTATAATATATACATCACCAAGATATGTACATCATGAGAGCCGATGGCTCAAGTGTAGTAAGGCCGAAGATGAGCTATATTCCACGGCCGGCGGGTCTCCTCCTCCGACTTACGTGAGTCCTTGAGCTCTCGAATATCGATAAGGTAGTATCACCCGTTATTTAAATTCTTGCTGACCACAAAGGGCCCTTCCCAAGGTGGGGATAACTTGTGTGCATCAGTCTGATCCTAGATGAGTCGGAGCACCAAGTCACCTTCTTGAAAGGTTCTAGATTTAACCCGGCGGATGTGATAACGCCGCAGGTCATGTTGGTAAATCACCAAGTGGGCTGCTTTCAAGTCACGCTTTTCATCCAACAGGTAAAGTGCCTCCCGACGTGCTTGCTCATTGTTAGCTTCCACATAAGCCGCCACTCGGGGCGAGTCATGGCGGATGTCACTAGGAAGAACCGCCTCTGTTCCATAAACCATAAAGAAAGGGGTATAACCCATAGATCTGTTGGAGGTAGTATTGATGCTCCATAACACTGATGGTAACTCCTCCACCTAACAACCCGGCATTAATTGCAAAGGAACTAAACATCGGGGCTTGATACCCTTCAAAATCTCCTGATTGACTCTTTCTGCTTGACCATTGGATTGGGGGTGAGCCACTGATGAGACATCAAGCCGAATATGCTCACATTGACAGAACTCCTCCATAGCCCCCTTGGACAAGTTAGTGCCATTATCAGTTATAATGTTGTGGGGAAAGCCAAAACGGAAAATGACCTTTTTCATGAATTGAACCGCCATCGTCGCGTCACACTTACTGACCGGCTCTGCTTCCACCCACTTTGTGAACTTATCCACTACCACCAGAAGGTGAGTCTTTTTGTCCTTGGACCTCTTGAAAGGCCCAATCATGTCAAGCCCCCACACAACAAATGGCCAAGTAATTGGTATCATCCTCAATTCTTGAGCCGGCACATGAGCTCGCCGTGAAAATTTCTGACACCCGTCACATTTATTGACCAGATCTTCTGCATCAGCATGAGCTGTTAGCCAATAAAATGCATGACGAAAAGCTTTGGCCACAAGGGACTTTGAATCGGTGTGATGGCCACAATCTCCTTCATGAATCTCACGAGGAATCTCTTGTCCTTCTTCAGGAGATACACATCGTTGAAACACCCTAGTGACACTGTGATGATGTAACTCGCCATTGGTAATCGTCATTGACTTAGACCACCGGGTTATCTGTCTAGCCAAGGTTTCATCCTCAGGCAACTCTCCTCGGGTCATATAAGCCAAGTATGGCACTGTCCAATCTGGGATGACGTGAAGAGCCACCACCAACTGTGCCTCCGGGTCAGGCACAGCCAAGTCTTCCTCTGTAGGTAACTTGACAGAATGATTATGCAAACCATCCAAAAAGGTGTTCAGGGGTACCAGTTTACGCTGAGATACAAGCCGGCTTAGAGCATCGGCCGCCTCATTCTTCCTGCGATCTATGTGTTCCACTTGATAACCCTTGAAGTGCCCAGCCACAGCATCAACTTCACGGTGATAAGCCGCCATGAGAGGATCTTTGGAATCCCACTTGCCCAAGACTTGTTGAGCTACCAAATCTGAGTCACCAAAGCACCTTACCTGGCTTAAGTTCATCTCTTTAGCCATCCAAAGACCATGGAGCAAGGCCTCATACTCAGCTGCATTGTTAGTACAGGGAAACATCAACCTTAGCACATAACAAAATTTGTCACCTCGAGGGGAAGCCAAAACAACTCCAGCCCCCGAGCCTTCCAATTGCCTGGATCCATCGAAGTGAATTGTCCAGTATGTGTTATCCGGCTTCTCTTCAGGCACCCGCAACTCTGTCCAATCGTTGATGAAATCAACGAGTGCTTGAGATTTCATAGCAGTACGAGGCACATATTTTAAACCGTGAGGTCCAAGCTCAATGGCCCACTTGGCGACTCGTCCTGTGGCCTCTCTGTTCTGGATGATATCCCCCAAAGGAGCAGAACTGACCACAATGATGGGATGACCTAGGAAATACTGCTTAAGCTTCCAGCTAGCCATGAACACCCCATAAACAAGCTTCTGCCAATGCGGATACCTCTGTTTGGACTCAAGAAGCACCTCACTTATCTAGTAAACCGGCCGCTGAACTGGATATTCTTTACCAGACTCCTTACGCTCCACCACAATGGCCACACCGACAGCACGTGCATTAGCAGCCACATATAATAACAATGGCTCCTTATCAATGGGAGCAGCAAGGACCGGCGGCTCAGCCAATTGTCTCTACAAATCCTCAAAGGCAATGTTAGCAGCATCACTCCAGACAAAGTCATCTATTTTCTTCAACATTTGATAGAGTGGTATGGCCTTCTCACCTAACCTGCTTATGAAACGGCTTAAAGCAGCAATACAACCCGCCAAACGTTGAACATCATTGATGCACTTAGGTTTTGCCAAAGAGGTGATAGCCTTAATCTTCTCCGGGTTAGCCTCAATGCCTCTGTTAGAAACCAGAAATCCCAAGAGTTTGCCTGGTGGCACACCAAATACACACTTTGCCGGGTTAAGCATCATATTGTAGACCCGGAGGTTATCAAAGGTCTCCTTGAGATCATGTATCAGTTTTTCCTTTTCTCTGGACTTCACCACAATATCATCCACATAAGCATGCACATTGCGGCCAATCTGAGTATGAAGGAAATTCTGCATGCAACGCTGATAAGTCGCCTGGGCACTCTTGAGCCCAAAAGGCATAGAAACATAGCAGAAGGCTCCAAAGGGAGTAATGAATGTTGTCTTCTCCTGGTCCTTAACCGCCATCCTGATCTGATGATATCTAGAATAAGCATCCAAAAAACTTAGACACTCACATCCCGCCGTAGCATCAATGATTTGATCAATACGCGGGAGAGCAAAGGGATCAGCCGGACAAGCCTTGTTCAAATCCGTGTAATCCACACACATACGCCAAGTGCCGATCTTCGTGAGCACTAGCATCGGGTTATCCAACCATTCAGGATGAAATACCTCAATGATGAACCCGGCTGCCAAGAGTTGGGCCACCTCCTCACCAATGGCCTTGCGCCTCTCCTCATTAAACCGTCGAAGAAACTGCTTGACCGGCTTATACTTGGGATCAATATTGAGAGTGTGCTCAGCGAGTTCTCTCAGTACACTCGGCATCTCAGAAGGTTTCCATGCGAAGATGTCCTGATTCTCACGGATGAACTCGATGAGCGCGCTTTCCTATTTGGGATCCAGATTGGCACTGATACTGAACTGCTTAGATGAATCTCCAGGAACAAAATCAACCATCTTGGTGTCCTCAGCTGACTTAAAATTCATCTTCGGCTCACGCTCTGTGGTGGGCTTCTTCAAAGATGCCATGTCTGTCGGGTCAACATTGTCTTTATAATACTTTAGCTCTTCTGCAGCACAAACTGACTGAGCATAAGCTGTGTCGCCTTCCTCGCACTCCAGAGCCACCTTCCGACTGCCATGGACCGTAATGGTCCCTTTATGACCTGGCATCTTCAGCTGCAGATAAACATAACACGACCGCGCCATAAACTTGGTGTAAGCCAGTCGCCCAAACAGAGCATGATACGGGCTCCTGATCTTGACCACCTCAAAAGTTAATTTCTCAGCCCTGGAATCATACTCATCTCCGAAGGCTACTTCCAGCTCGATCTTGCCCACTAGGTATGCTGACTTACCAGGAACTACGCTATGAAAAACAGTATTGGACTGCTTAAGATTTTTATCTATTAACCCCATACGACGGAAGGTCTCATAATAAAGGATATTGATGATGCTGCCTCCATCCATGAGTACCTTAGTGAACTTGTACCCCCCAACTTGAGGTGCTACCACCAAAGCCAAGTGACCCGGATTGTCACCCGGGGCGGGTGATCCTCCCGACTCCATGTAATGGGCTGCTCAGACCATCACAAGTATCGAGGAACTGTCGGCTCAACGACGTTCACTGCCCTCTTGTGAAGCTTCTGATCCCGCTTACATAAACTTGTGGTGAAAACATGATAATGTCCACTGTTCAATTGCTTTGGATTACTCTGATAGCCAGTCTGCTCCTGCTGCTGGCCCCCTGGCCAGACTGCTGATTGTAGCCACCCTGACCACCCTGATTGAAATTGCCTTGATTATTCTGATGGCCCTGAAAGCCGGAACCAGAACCACCACCTCCATTCTTCGGGCCATGAAAGCCACCGCCTCCTGAACCGTCACCGGGCCCGTGATTACCATTGAATATGTTGGAATTTTTGAAGGCCTTCATGATAGTGCAATCCTTCCACAAGTGAGTAGCCGACTTTTCTTCAGTGCCGTGCTTCGGACAAGGTTCATTTAACAACTGCTCAAGAGTAGGACCTGACCCGCCAGACCGAGGAGGTGGCCTCCCCTTACGTCGTTGATTGTTACCCTGCGCATTGGTGTTAGCCACAAACTCTGAGCTACCATCCGCCTTATGTTTATTGTTGCCGCCTTGATTTGCCGGGCTAGGCTGAGGACCCTTAGCGTTGCCCCTCTTCTTTCCCTTCCCTGCCTTCTCATCGTCAGACTCGGGATCCTTGGTACTATCAGAGTCAGCATATTTGACGAGAGCCGCCATCAGCTGGCCCATGTCAGAACAATCGCGCTTGAGTCGCCCCAGCTTCATCTTCCGAGGCACAAAACGGCAATTTTGCTCTAACATCAATACTGCAGAACCAGCATCCATCTTATCAGAGGAATGTATTATCTCCTTAGCCCGGCGCACCCAATGGGTCGTGGACTCACCCTCCTGTTGCCTGCAACTAGTCAAGTTCACAATCGACATGGGCTGCTTACATGTATCCTTAAAGTTCTGGATAAACTTCTCCTTTAACTCTGCCTAGGAACTAACAGAGTTAGGTGGCAATGCCTTCAACCAGTTACGAGTCGTTCCATCCAGTATCATGGTGAAGTAATTGGCCATTGCAGCATCATTAACTTCTAGTAACTCCATGGCCATCTCATAACTCTCAATCCACGCCGCAAGCCGCAAATCGGCCGTGTAATTAGGTACCTTACGAGGCCCCTTAAAATCCTTGGGCAACCGCTCGTTACGTAGAGCCGGCACCAAACAAGGCACACCCCCAGTCCTGGTGACCACACCTGCCTCCATTGACGATGTCGGTTAAACCGGCAGGGGCTGATAAGCCACCTGCTGAGTTGCTATTTCCGCTGCCTGTTGAGCCGCCAGCTGTGCTGCCTGCTGAGCCGTCTGCTCAATTAGCTGACACACTCTGTCCTGATTATGCACATTAGGAGCCCCACCCTGAGTCGGGCCATACCCGCATGGCTGATCGCGGTGCTGGGCATTGCTTGAAACGGTGGGCGAGTCCAGATGTCAGCTATAACTCTTGCTCCGGCTTGGACGTGGGGTTGAATGAATCCTGTCTCTACTATAAGAGTATGCCTCCTGTTGTGCTAAGGCTGTCTGAAGAAGATCTCTGATCCTTCGTGTCTTAATCGCCGCTGGAGAATCGCTATCAGCTAGGAGAGCCGCCAGTCGTGCCGATGCCGCAATCATGTTCTCTAGCGGGTTAGAATAATGACCCGGTTGTGTCGGCACATAAGGAGGCGGAGCAGTATTTAGACGTGGGGGTCCCATAACCTGTGGTTGAATCGGCGTGTTGGTCTTGGGAACTGTGACCTAGTTTACTCCCGGCGGGTTACTGGGCCCCGCTCCGGGTGTCTGGAAAAGGTTCCTAGGATCATAAACCGGAGGCAGACGAGATTGAGCCTTCTGATACATTCTCCTCATAACCTCATTTGACTCGTTCTGCTCCATCGTGACTTGAAAAGCCTGTGACTGAATCTGCTGTCTCGGGCATCCAGAGCCGCCTGCTCAGCGGTTATCCTGACGTCTTCTGCCGCCGGGTTTTCTTTGGCTTGTGATATATCAAGCTTGAACTGTGCCACCTCCGCATCATGTTGAGCCTGATCCGCCGGGTTGACCGCGGCGGTTAATAGGGTCATCAACTTATCTGTGAGATCCATCAACACCTGAGCCGGCGAGCGCACAGGGCCTCCTGCCCCGGCTGCTGCTGTCCCGGAGATCATGGCCGCTGCAGTTGAGGAAGTTAACGCAGGTTGGGTACCTGCCATGAAGATTCCGACTTTGCTCGGCGGCTCAAAGGGGTCCGGAATACTGCCGCCATCGGAATAGCCCCCAAGCCCGCCGTCTTGCAGTTGGTACAACGAATCCATCTCACCTGTGGACGACTCACCATCGGAGTAGATGGTCGTCTCACCGCCGGAGACAGATCCTTCAGAAAATTCTCCTTCGTGGATGCATCCCACGAAGGCACGACTCACAGCGGGTTGGGCCCGGGCGGGTCTCGCACGCTGAGTCGTCTTGATGATGTCGGTGCGGATGTCCGGCTCAGGGCCCGGCTCGCCGATCTTGCCGATGAAGACGTGGTGTCCGCCGAAGGGGACCCGGTACCCATACTCAATTGAGCCGGTGTCGGGGCCCCAGCCTGCGTCATCCGGCCCACAGCGTATCTCTTGAGCCCTTCGAAGCTGCCCTTCAAGAACTCAAATCCACCGTGCGCTGGCCCCATGGTGGGCGCCAACTGTCGTGGAATTGTCACGTCAGATGTCCTAGCATAAGGACTTAGTTGTGGAGCCATCGCAACTAGGAAGCTTAAAGGGGTTAAACGGGACAAAGGACACGAGGTTTATACTAGTTTGGCCCCTTGCGGTGAAGGTAAAAGCCTACGATCCAGTTTTGGGTGGGATTGCTTATGAATCGGTAACCAGGGAGCGAATCCGCTTGACCTAGTTCTCGATCTGATGTTACTTTCCATGAACCATCGCCGGGTCGTCCCTTTATATACAGAGGTCGACGCCCAGCGGCTCACAGAGTCCCATCCGGTTCATAAACAACGTCCGGCTCGGTTTCTCTCTATTCCTTTCTTACAATACAAGTTATGCATACATGGCGGTTTATCTCTACAGGCCTTAAACCGCCTCTAGGCCTTGGGCCCTTAAGTGAGCCGTCATCTTCAAGTGTCTTTGTGGGCTTCATCGTAGGTGTGACCCGGCCCCTCCTGGGCGGGTCATGCCTAATAGTTATATCCCCAACAGACTCCGTTTGATATTCCTTTTCTGCGAAACACTGAAATAGGCAAAAAACAGTAATTCGGGTTGGGCCTCCAGTTAGTAGGTTAGTCCCAAAAATGATATAAAAGTGTATAGTAAAGCCCATAAACATCCAAAATGGGTAATATAATAGCATGGAACAATCAAAAATTATAGATACGTTGGAGACGTATCAGTGGTGGGTTGTTGTTGTTGTTGCCTTGGTTGTGATTCTGAACTAGTAGCTGCATCAAGGTATTCTGCTGCTGGGTCAACTGAGTGAGCTCCGGTGGGAAGGCAAATCCATAGTCACGTCTCGGAGGCATCTAATGGGTTTAGAAAAGGTGAGAAAACAGAATAGAATGAGGTCTAAGGGAAAACACTACCCATATGCACATGAGACAAACACATTCATATCACACCAATCAATTCAAACAAGGGCATACAAACGATCTAACTATCGTTACAAAAAGTGCTCGGACTAATACTATATACACGGGGAAATACTATTGATAATGTGGTGGTCGACTAGAAATTTTGATCAGTGGAAGACTCCATGATATCCGCTCCAGCTTCGTCTTCGTAATCATCATCACTACTGTCGGGGTCAGAATTGGTGTCGTCGATGATGATGTAGTCCTCAGAATGGATGTCCTTGGAATGGTCATCATCTCCTTTTGGCATGGGATCTCCCATGAATACTCCTAACTTCCTCGTCAGATCGTCATTCTTCTCCACTAGTATTGTGATTTCCTCCTCATATCCATCACGTGTAGACTTGAGTTCCTCTTCTAGCTCCATGTTCCTGGTCATCACCTTCTTCAGATCTATCATGCTTGCGCACATCTGGTTCTCCTGGCACCGAATGTGCTGGTTGAACTCCTAGATGAAAGCTGCAACGGACCTGTCCCTCCTGGTGCTGATCATCTCCCATTTATCATCTCGGCGCCCACATATCTGGTAGATAGTGTCCTTAAGATCCTTGTGATAAACTTCGCCGATGCGTCCCATGGCAATGTGGGCTGCCATGCTCTTTCCTAGACTCCAGGTTGGTGCATCAAAGGAAAACTCTATGGGCTCAATAACTGGCATGAATGTCCTTCCTAGAACTTGAACTTGAATCATCCAACGCTCCTCTTCTAGTAAAGTGGCGATGTAGGTCCCGGTGAAGCTTGGTATTCTGATGTCCAGGTACCTAGTGACTTCCTTCGAGTGTCATCCAAAAGGTGTGTCTTCATCCGGTTGTGTAAACTTGTTCCTTGAGTCGCCATCCTATAGAGTGGAAAAGGGAGAGGAGTCAGAAATGAGTAGAGAAGAGTGACCTATGTTTTTTTTCTTAGTGGTCGTGTCCTACAGTCAATGTGTGCTCTGATACCATCTTGTAGCGACCAGACCTCAAACGGTCAAGTCTCTGTGCATCAGTGTCATCCCTGGATCGGTAATGCTGACATGCATAGTACTCGAGGAATTATAACAGAGTTCCAATCACACACTTATTACATCGAATGTCTCAAAAGAAAACTTATTACAATAATATGGCTTAAGACCATCTAAATAAGATAACAGCGAAAGGCTTGGAAGATAAAGTGAGTCCATCAACTCCAACGACATAGCTGAGTGAATGACAACGACCTATCGCACCTTACTCTTTGTCTGAAAAGTCTGCAACATGATATGTTGCAGCCCAAAACGGGTCAGCACATGGAATACGCTGGCAATGTAACACTATAGAGCAATGAACGAGATAAATGCTAACACTACATGCATATTTGGCTGGTGGAAAGCTCTATGGTTAATGTTTTGCATATAGCCAATTTTTTCCTACAACAAAGGAATATATTTTATTTAACTATCATGGTGGTTGTTAAACATTGAGAAGGTTCCTCCAACTCAATCCCAATTAAACAACATCAATTACCCAAAAAAATAATTTAGAGTGATGAGATCAACATGGTAACCCAAGAACCAGATACTCAAGATGTCCATAACCGGGGACACAGCTAACCATGATTAGTTAGAGGTTTGCATATTTTTCCCCACAAGACTTGATCTCCTCCGTTGGATTTCTCGCACTACATGGTGTGTGAGAAACGGATGACTGAGACACAGTCTTTCATAAACATTAACTCTTTACACTAGGTGGACAGTTACACCTACTTTCCCCTACATCTGCTAGCCCACCACCGAAAGAGGTCATGTAACCTACTCAACTATGCTAGAGCCCATAATAGCTTGTGGCTGCAGACGGAAGTTTCTAGCATGAGTAATCTTATGATCCCTTTGAGCCTGGGTGGCGAACCGTAGGATGATCACATGGGTACTCTGGGATATCCTAGGACAACATTGGATTCTCCAGGTGCCCACAACCAATCCACCCAGATACGTATTTAAGTAGCCACCTTAAGTTAACCATTAATTAACAACTCTCACATCTGTCATGGATACACTCAACCAATCCACGTCTACAAGCATAGCATAGCAACCTGAGCATAACGTAGAAGTAACTCCCCAGGGTTTGATAATAAAAGGGTAATAGGTTCTATCTCATCATCTACTTCCCAAACCCACATGTTAATCAGATCCTAATCATCCAATGTTTGAGGATTGGAACTAATGCATAAAAACTGGGTAATAAAGAATATGATCAAAGTGTTACTTGCCTTGCTGACGATCTGCAAACCCTAGAGACTCGTAGTAGCACGCTTCGCACTCCGGAAATTCTATCGCAAACAAACAATAGCATACATAATCACTCAAGCATCGATGCACAGGTAAAACTCAAATAATAAGATCCAATTTGAAAGTTCAAATGAAGAGCTTCGATCTGCAAAAAGAATCAATCGAATCGGAGCTACGAAACTCAAACTACGATCAAAAAAAGTTCGAAAACAAATCTGCTTGAAACCAGATTTTAATTTGTCAAAATCCTATTCAAGTTGATTAACTGGAAAGAGGGGATCGAGACGAAGATTTTTGCATTGGTTTCACTGGATTTGGATGAACGGTTAAAAAGTTGCGAGGGTTTGAAGATGAGGGGCTAATCTGCGATAAAAATAATCGTGGAAATGTCCCTGGTGAAAATAAAACAGAAAAAGAAAAATATATCGGATGAACGTCCACTAATAGAGGCAAACGAACGAATTTGTTCATTAAAACGGGCTAACGAACGAGCGTTCGCAAATTAACCTAAACCCCAGAAACCGAGAAAACCGATCTAGGTTTTCCGAACCTTTTTTTTAAATGGACGGAGTAAACAAATAAAAAGAAATATCAAACAGAGTCCAAAAATTCCAAAATAAATTTCCACAGTCCTCTAATAATATTTAGGACAAAGTGAACATTTATTTGGGCTAAGAATGCAATTTTGAAAAATGCATATTTTTCTAATTCAAATGAAATAGCAATAAAAATCCAATTAAAATATTTATTTGATTTTAACATTTTTCCTCCAATATTTCTTTTATTTTGGAGAATTCATTCTATCCTCTCTATTTTATTTTAATATTGGAAATATTTCCGAGAGAAAAACAATAAAACCAAAATGATCCTCTTTTCAAATTTGAGAAAATTCAAATATGAAAATAAATGAAATTCCCAACTCTCTCTGTGGGTCCTTGAGTTGCTTAGAATTTCTAGGATCACTATGGTATGCAAATAAAATATGATATGCATATGATGACCTATGTATAACATTCCAAATTGAAAATTTCGGATGTTACAGAGATCTATATCTGCCGCAATAGATAAACGGATCTTGTCTACATCATGTCATCGTTCTTATTGCATTACTCCATTTTCTCATGAACTTAATACAATAGATGCATGCTGGATAGCGGTCGATGTGTGGAGTAATAGTAGTAGATGCAGGCAGGAGTCGGTCTACTAATCTTGGACGTGATGCCTATATAATGATCATTGCCTGGATATCGTCATGATTATTTGAAGTTCTATCTATTGCCCAACAGTAATTGTTTTCCCACCATTTGCTATTTTTCTCGAGAGAAGCCACTAGTGAAACCTACGGACCCCTGGTCTCTTTTCATCATATTTGCCTTTGCGATCTATTCTCCCTTGCATTTATTTTCAGATCTATTAAACCAAAAATACAAAAATACCTTGCTGCAATTTATTTGTGTCAGGATCTATTTATCCTATCTACCACTTTTTACCTCACATTATTTGCCCACTAGAGGCGTCGTACCAGAAAGGGATTGACAACCCCTTTAACACGTCGGGTTGCGAGTATTTATTATTTGTGTGCAGGTGCTGTTTACATGGTGTGAGGAGGTTCTCCTACAGGTTTGATAACCTTGGTCTCATCACTAAGGGAAATACCTACCGTTGCTATACTGCATCATCCCTTCCTCTTTGGGGAAATACCGATGTAGTTCTAGCAGGCATTAGGCCGCCAGCCCACCATCGACCGTCGGGATCATCACCCGCTCCGCCACCGCTGCCCAAAGGCGGGAGGTGGAGGTCGAGCCCTGCATGTGCATCAGCGACCTTGCGCACTACATCGAGCTCCTGCGGGAGGAGGAGAAGCATTGGTCGAGCACGCTAAGAGTCTTACTGCCGCCGTGGACGCAGCACACACTGCCGTAGAGGCGTGGAATGAGGAGATCTACGAGGAGTCCTGCTGCATCAAGAGGGGTTGTCTGGAGCGGCAGAGAGTGTTTGAGGTGAGCGACGCTAAAGGTGCAGCAGCAGCAGGCACTGTATTCCAGTTGTCTAGCTCGTTAGTAGGCTCCTCCTCCTCTGCCTCTTACTGAGCATGCTCGGAAGAGGAGAGGCTGATGGAACTAGTAAAAAGCCCCTCCGTATTAGTAGTAATTAGGGGCTATTTTGTTCAGTGCATCTGACTATAGATGTGGTTGAACTGTACTACATACTTAAAATTAGCTACTATATATAGTTGAACTAGCTATTTTAGTACGTGATTGGCAACAATTGGGGAAAAATTGGTCGGTTCAGCTATCAAGTTAAACTGTTTGTATAAAGAACGACAGCTTAATCTATGAATGAGATCTATGCTTACTAAATTTCAGTTGCAAAATTAGATAGTGCTAGTGATTTTTAGCTAAAATTTTGACAAATGGCATGATTACAAGGTTGACAAAGGGCAATGTTACTAGATCAACAAATGTCAATCTTTTTAGTTTGACAAATGGCAATATACCTAATATGACAGATGCAAATCTGTCAAATTGTCTGTATGTGGTTGCACACGGATCATCCAAAAAAATGTTTGCATTGAAGGGATGTACAAATCATGTGTGCTAGATTTTCTCTTGGCTTAGTGGCAAAGTATCGCTTTGCATACTGTCTTCAATTTGAACTGTTTGCGTTGAAGAGATGCACAAATCCCGCACGGCCAATTTTCCCTTGGCTTAGTGGGGAAGACCATAGCTCTCACTTTGCATACAGGTGTTCTATCTAAAAAGTTTGCAATGAAGAGCTGCACAAATCCTGCTCCACACATTTTCCCTTGGCTTATTGGGGAAGCTGTCGATTTGCACACAGGTGTTCTATCTAAAACATTTGCGATGAAGAGCTGCACAAAATCCTTCTCCACACATTTTCTCTTGGCTTCCTAGAAAGATGTTGGTTTGCATACGGGTGTTCTATCTAAAACGTTTGCGATGAGTGTTTTATATTTAAAATCCATTCACATTTTTTAAACCGTTTGATAAGTCCGTACATTCACAGAGAGAAATGCAAGTTTGTTCAAACCATATCTTTGATTCAGTCACACTGCAAATTTATATTCATACGATTGAGATACCATATTAAACCCCAAAAAACTAATTCCGGCGGCGGCGGAGGTGGCGTGCCGCGCCGGTGTTGTCGTCCTCTGGGACGCCGTTGTTGAAGTCTTCAACGCAGCACATAATGTTCTTCACATGGAAATCAAACACCCCGTCGTCGCGCTATCGACGGGCAGGGTGCGGGACGACGGCAACTCGCGGTGCTACGAGGTAGCGATCGACACAGTGTCCCATGACACTGAGGGGGCGCGCGCACGGGCACATGCGCAGTGGGTGTAGGCAAACACACGGGGACCGGCGCCGCGGTGGGTGCAGGGGCGCACATGGGCATGGGCACTAGCATTTACACGAGCTCGCGCGAGTCCGCGGAGACCTCGCTAACGCCCGAGGCTTCCAGCTTTGCGATAGTGCTCGGCGACCAGCCCGCCAATCCTACGGGGATGGTCGCTGGCGCGGGCGCGGGGATGGGAGCTGGGACGAACTCGCGTGGGTCCATGGAGACCTTGCTAACGCCCGCGGCTTCCAGCTTTGCGATAGTGCTCGGCGACCAGCCCGCCAATGCTACGGGGATGGTCGCTGGCACGGGTGCGGGAGGGAGCTGGGACGAGCACGGGGGCAACAACTCCCACGGCCAGCTCGTTCAGGGCCATGTCCATGAGGCCCCATTCCTCCTTATTTTATATCTCGTCTGGCTCGGAGTCGACTTCACCACACTGGGAGACTAGTGGCAGATGATCCTTCTGGGCCATGGTGTTGGTGGAGGTCTGCGGGAGGGGAATGGGAGGCGAACAATATGGCCGTTCGTATTAAACAGCGGCTCGGGCGCCATTAATGGAGAGGATGCGAGCAAGGCGGACGACCATGGAAATCAAAGGGATCGCTTCCCAGTGAGCCTGCAGAGCGTACAGCTCACACGCTTTCCAATGAGGTTGCGCATTGGAGGACAACTTGCACACCCCCAAGTCAGCCTGCGCAGCGAACTACGCTCGCACACCTCTCGTCTACTCAAGCAGATGTCCGGACGGCACCTCCTAGCCATTAAAGTCTGACATGTGGCGTCACATGAATGGTTAACATATTGCACACGATTTAAATTATACAAACGTTTGAGATGTTAAAGTGTCAGCTATTTGTTTCAAAATATCTTTGTTGGATGTTATTCGAGAGCGCCTTCTCTCAAAATGGACACGGAAAGTACCACAGCATGCCGGGTGCCATTCCATGATAGAATGCCAAGTTTCATGAATTCCACACGAGTTTCGAATGTACTAGAAATTAAGAACAAAATATATCAATGTTTTGCTAGCAAGCAACAGTGCCCTGGTGTCTGAAATTCATTCCCATTTCTTGCATGGGACCTAAGCATGCACCCAAGGACACACATTTAATTTTCCAACCCATTTTATGCAATGGAGCATGTGCGTGTAGTTCAAATTTGAATTATGCACATAAAATGCCTAAAAAACTCAGTTAATGTGTAAAAATGTCCAAACGTACCCCGAAATTCCAAATTTTAACACGACACTCCTTTTGCTCTATGTTGCCACTTGGCAAAAAATTGAAAACAAGATGAGGCAACGAATATTATTTCATCCACAAAGGAGGAGCATTTCCTACCAGAACCATGAGGCTTGTTGTCAGAAGTTCTAGTATATGAGAAGCTTATACCCAAACCTGCCCCAAATGGCACAACATGTTGATACAATAGATGTTGATGTCATTACATGATAGCATGCCAAGTTTCATGAATTTAAATAGTATTGGATTTACTAGAGTTTAAAAACAATGTATCTCAATGTTTGCGGCCGAGCGGCGGTGGCAAGGGTTTGACATTCACTCCCATTTCTTGCATGGGGCCTAAGAATGCAACCAACGGCACACATATGATTTTTCAACCAATTTATATACACTGGAGCATGTGCATGTAGTTCAAATTTGAATTATGCACATAAATGCATAGAAAACTCAGTTAATGTATAAAAATGTCCAAATGAACGCCGAAAAAAGTCCAAAATTTAACACACCACTCCTGTTGTTCTATGTTGACACTACAAAAAAATTGAAAGCAAGAAAAGGCAACGAATATCGTTTCTTCCATAAAGGTAACATGTTCCCTACCGTAACCATGAGGCTTGTTGTGAGAAGCTCTGGTTTGTGGGAAGCTTATACCCCAACCTGCCCCAAATGGGATAGTATTTTTACCATGAAATGTTGATGCCCTTCCATGATAGCATGCCAAGTTCATAAATATCAGACGAGTTTTTGATTTACTAGAATTTAAAAACCATGTATCTCACTGTTAGCGGCCGAGTGGCGGTGGCAAGGTGTTTGACATTCAATTCCATTTCTTGCATGAGACATAAGCATGCAACCAAGGGCACACATTTGATTTTTGAACCCATTTATATGCACAGGAGCATGTGCATGTAGTTCAAATTTGAATTATGCATAGAAAACTTAGTGAAGGTATAAAAATGTCCAAACGAACCCCGAAAAATCCCAAAATTTCACACAACACTCTTGTTGTTCTATGTTTACACTAGAAAAAAATTGAAAGCAAGAAGAGGCAACAGATATTGTTTCATCCACAAAGCTGGCACGTTCCCTACTAAAACCATGAAGCTTGTTGTGAGAGGCTCTGGGTTATGAGAAGCTTATACCCAAACCTGCCCCAAATGGGACAATATTTTTACCACGACATGTTGATGTCGTTCCATGATAGCATGTCAAGTTTCATGAATTTCAGACGAGTTTCGATTTACTAGAATTTTAAAACCATGTATCTCAATGTTAGTGGCCGAGCGACGGTGGCAAGGTGTTTGACATTCATTTTCATTTCTTGCATGTGACCTAAGCATGCAGCCAAGGACACACATTTAATTATTTTTTCAACCCATTTTTATGCACTGGAGCATGTGCATGTAGCTCAAATTTGAATTATGCACATAAATGCCTAGAAAACTTAGTTAACGTATAAAAATGTCCAAACGAACCCCGAAAAATTCCAAAATTTAACACGACACTCCTATTGTTCCATGTTGACACCAAAAAAATTGAAAGCAAGAAGAGGGGACGAATATCGTTTCATCCACAAAGGTGACAAGTTTCCCAACTAGAACCATGAGGCTTCTTGTGAGAAGCTCTGGTTTGTGAGAAGCTTATACTAAAATCTGCCCCAAATGGGACAATTTGTTTTACCCCAGCATGTTGTTACCATTCCATGATAGCATGCCAAGGTTCATGAATTTCAAACGAGTTCTGGATTTACTAGAATTACAAAATCAAGTATCTCAACATTTGCCGGCGAGCCACGGTGTCGTGGTGTTTGAAATCTATCCCCATTTTTTTTCTTGCATGGGACATAAGCATCAACCCATGGACACATATACGATTTTAAAACCCATTTTTATGCACCGGAGCATGTGCATGTAGTTTAAATTTGAATTGTGCACCTGAAATGCCTAGAAAACCAAGTTAATGTATAAACATGTCCGAACAAACCTTGAATAATTCCAATTTTTTCTATGACACACATATAGTTGCATGTTCACTGCAGATAAAATTTCTAGGAATACAAACACCCTCCTTTGCCGCTCTGACCCCATTATGTATTTCAAATCAAGACGAAAAATCAAGTAGATTGCACACAGTTTATTATCACCAACCGTGTGAGATGCAGTACAAAATATCTTGGAGCACTGTCGAAGTATAGTACGTATATGGCTTACGCGAGAAGGTGCATCAGCTACAGTCGACAGCCGGCGTGTCAAGCGCACTAGGTCGCTCCCCAAATATCATTTCATTGTTCAATCATCACCGGTGAAAAATGGGGACGTGGACCCGCTTGTGAGGGCAACTTCGGCAACCCACTCTGGTGAGAGCGTTGCCGCAGCCGCCATGCGCATGCTAACAAGCTATGTGAGCGCGGCGGCAATCTGCGACCGAGCGGCCAAGGCAGCCCAAACGGTCGTTGTTACTTCTCAGGTGGCGGCAGCAACATCTGCCTCGGGGATAGCAACTGGCAAGAGTGGCACAGCGGTTGTCCGTTTTGCGGCGGCAACCTCGGCCCTAATGGAGGACGCCCACGACCATGTCAAGGCCGCCCACGCCCAGCTCCTGGCGGTCATCTCACAACTCGAACGAAGCTTCTCCGACAACGGTCGGCAACCCACGGTCGAAGAGTTGGCAATCGCCGAGAGTGTTCGAGCAGCCATCCGTTCCTTCGCGGCATACCTTGCCACGACGGAGCCCATCCTAGAAAAGACCACAGCAGTCCACGCACAGCTCATGGAGGCCTTTTCCAAAGCGATGGCGGATGGGGATGGCGAGATGCTTGCCGAGTATGGTGCGATGGATGCCATGGAGCCCCTTCCCTAGGAGATCATCAGGCACGAGCTGGGCATGGAGGAGGAGGCGGAGATCGACGAGCGCCAGCCGGAGTAGTACTCTTTGTTTAATTAAGAGTGACGGTCTTTAATTTGTGAGAGTAATGTTTAGGTCAAGTAGCTATGTTTAATTCCTGAACTTGCTTGATTTAGAAGTGTGGCTGTGCTGTAGGCTCCTTTGTGTACCCAAATTATGGAATGACGTGGATGGGCATAGCAACCAGGGATATTCAGACCTAAATTTGCATGTTCAAACTCATCACACATGGGGTTATGAATCGTTTGTGATGTTCACATATCACACATAGTCCTGAATAAGGGGTCGTGTCTGATGACACTTTGCGCGCCAGTTTTTCGCTGCACCGAGCCAAAATTTTCGGCTACCTCGAAAATATTTACCTCGCCACCCTCCCCCTTATCAAAAGCCACATTTCCCCTGTTTCCGCCTTCCTTTCTAGGTTCAAACCTTCACTCCTTGCTTGCAGCCCCGTCTCCTCCTCGGTGACCCTCCTTCATGTTGCTCGGCCTCGTCGGTCCAGGCAGGTAATCCACACCCAACCCCCATCCTCCTCCTCCTTCTACATCCCACATGCCCCGACCGCCGACGCGATAGCTTCCACCCAAATCACCAACTGCTACCCCAAATAAGCGCCGCCCTAAACCATGGTGCACGCAGTATAGCCAGGAGCTCAAGGAACATTTAGCAGTGGAGAAGCAAATCACGGCCGCATGCGCGGATGACGTCGCGATGGCTGCCATTCGTGCCGACCCCTAGATCTTGGAAAAGCACCTCACCATCAAGGCCACTGTCGACGCCTAGCGCGCTGATGCCACGATGCAGTTGGCTTCTTTAAATGATAGTTCGTGGCATTTCCTCGAGGCCACCATCGGTGTCTTCGACAAAGACTACGAGGTGTTTTCTCAGTGTGCACGTGCTTACCTCAACTCGAGAGCTAGCAGGTTGGTGCCCGGACCGGCTCAGGAAACTCACCACTACGAGGAGGGCACCCACGATGTGGAGGCCTCACCCTCTTCCATGTCCAAAGAGCCAATCATCATCGATATGTCTAACGATGAGGAGTAGTTTGTGTTATTAGCTCACTACAAGGACCTATGTTCAATTAGCTAGCTATGCCGGTTAAGCATGCTCGGTTTACCCATTGCATGTGTTGCTCCTGCCTTTCCTTAGCAAATTCTAGTGAATTGTCCTATCTACTTTTACCATGCAATACGTTCCTCTAGTGTATATGTTCTATATGTCATGCAATGTGGTGCTCACTTATTAACTGTTTGGTTAATTTGTTATTGTGTTCAGTTAACTGTTTGGTTCAATTCTGCAATGTGATGTTCAATTCTTCTAGGTGCAATTTTGTATTGTCTTCCATGTGCGAAATAAATTGAATTTGGCTATATTTCCAAGTTGTCAAGCATGCTTGGTTTGGTTAACTGTCTAATCTTCTAGTATGTTATATATTGTGCGATGTGGTGCTTAGTTATTGTTTGGTTCATTTGTTGTGGTGTTTAGCTAACTGTTTGGTTCAATTCTGTATTGCGATGTTCAATTATTGTGGGTGCATTTTGTTATTGTCTACCATGTGAGAAATAAATCGAATTTGGTTGTACTAAATACATGAGAAACAAATACAATTGCTATATTTCCAAGTTGTTAAGCATGCTTGGTTTGGTTAACTGTCTGATCTTCTATTAGGAGTATGTTATATTGTGCAATGTGGTGCTCAGTTAATGTTTGGTTCATTTGTTGTGGTGTTTAGTTAACTGCTTGATTTAATTATGCAATGTGATGTCCAATTGTTGTGCCTACATTTTTGTATTGTTATGCATGTGAGGAATAAATCAAATTTGGTTGCACTTAATACATGAGAAACATATACAATTGCTATACTTCCTAGTTCGTAACCATGCTTGGTTTAGATAAATGGATTTTCCATGTGGCTAGAATTATTCTGATTAATCTGTAATGTGTTTATTTTTCATCAACATATTTTACTGATAGAATGCCAACCCTCACTTAACTTGATCACTAACTACCTTATATGTGTTGCAGTGAAACAATGGGAAGTACTAAGGTTTACAATCGAGGTTTGCACATGCATGGTCCTTTGTCTAATATCACATTATTGTGCAATTGCAGGAACCATTCTAATATTTAGGTTTCTAACAATTTGATATTGCACATGTAGGTCCTGATGTCAGTGGTTTTGACACATTGTTCGACCCTTTTTGCATATGGGAAAATGAGTTGTCCATGAATATCAGTCAAGTCAAGAAACTTAGAAATATTGTTAGGCTAAATAAATTAGCGACAAAAACACCAAGATCTTTGTCTGCACAATGAAGAAGACATCAGTTCACTACAGGATGGTACTAACTATTATACCTTGTCTTTTTTATTCCTTTGCGCCATTTCAAATCTAGAGAAGATATTTATGCATATCCTTGTTTTCAGGCCTTTCCAAAGCAGTTCACTGATGATTACCTCTCAAACCACCTATATGGTCAGGAGGCAAGGAAGGTATTCATACAACACTCACTGTTTAATATTGAAATCTTCCTAAAGATGACGAAGGATGGACGGTCAATCATCCACAGGCACTGGCCTAAAGTTGCAAAGACCTTCAACATCAATAAAGGCTCAATATTCGCCTTCCACTTTAGCAGTTTTCCAGATGAGATTCATCTATCTATGTACCGTCTATGTTGCTATTTTGAAAGGTTATATATGTTGCATGTGAAACTTGGTGCTGGTGCAGTTGTATAATGGGGTAGCTAGATATATGCCTATATGGTGTAACTGGCTAAAGCTATATGATGTTGTACTTTGATGTATTTCAATTATGAAATCCTACTTCCTTAATACAAGATAAAATATATTGTCTGCTTAATATGAAATGTCAATTTGATTAATAAATGGATTATTTGTAATAGGCCAATTAGCTTGCTAATTGCTGCTAATTGGATTTTTCTATTTCAAACGGTTATTGAGAAAACACCATGGACGATGACCTCAGATAACGCACATAGTTTCTAGGAAGAAAACATGTTGGATCAATGAACAATCACACATGACTTTTTCTTGAAAACTGTTTTCGTTAGGCCACCTTGCGCAAATGTTTACCACATAAAAAGTGTATTGATGGATAGCATGTGCCACACAGTTTCTTCTACACACCGTGTGTGATGCATTCAATAACGCAAACAATAAAATTGTTGATATCGTCTTCAATGGAAATGTATCACAAACGATTTAATGGGGAAAATTGTGTGTGATGTACAGCAAACGAAAACATTTTCCTTGGAGTGACTATGTTCGATGTATATACGAATAGAAATGTACTTCTTGGATTGACTGTGTGGGATGTACATACTAACGGATATGTACTTGGATTGATTGTGTGGAATTTACATAGGAACGGAAACATTTGTCTGTGACTGGCTGTGTGGGATTTACTTACGACTCGAAATGATTGGGCATGTATAATTGTATTTTTTTTAACACACATGTACGTATAATCATATTTGATCGCTCGTCCGTCGCATGCGACCTCATTTTGCCCAGCGTGTGTGACCAGAGGGCCTATCTGGGACGGTTTCTGGGTTATGTGGAAAGGACTCCCTATCGCCAACACTCACTAGGCGGCGATTCAAAATGTCGTCATGGAAAGGGGTTAAAAACCGTTTGTGTAGCAGCTCGATGTACCAGTGCAACATCGTAAAGAGCTTGCAAGGAAAGTGGCTAATGAGTTAGTCATGAGATTTCTATTACATAACGAGTAAAGAGACTTGCCGGAAATGAGATTGAACAAGGTATGGAGATACCGACGATAGAATCTCGGGCAAGTAACATATCGCTGGACAAAGGGAATTGCATACTGGATTAACAGAATCCTTAACATCGTCGTTCATCCAATAAGAGATCTTCGTGAAATATGTAGGAACCAATATGGGCATCCAGGTCCTGCTGTTGGTTATTGACCGGATAAAGGTCTTAATCATGACTACATGATTCCTGAACCCGCAAGGTCGCACGCCTAACGTTCGTTCACACTACAGTAGTATTGGCATATTTGATGATTGGTAACAAATGTTGCTTGGAGTCCCGGATGAGATCCCAGATGTCACAAGGAGTCTCAGAATGGTCGGAGGTAAATATTTATATATATGAAATCATATTTTGGGTTTCGGAAAAGGGTGCAGTTTTTTCAGTATTGTACTGGGAAGCTTCCAGAAGGTTCTGAAGGATTCTGGAGGGGTCCATAAGTCTACAAGTGGGTCCAGCACGTCCCAAGGGCTAGCATGGGCTGAGGGAGGCACCCCAGCCTTATTGGGCAAAGCGCACCAAGTCCTCAAAAGCCCATGCGGATAGGGAAGGGGAAAAAAGGGGAGTCCTGGTAGGAATAGGATTGGACTTGAAGTCCAAGTCCTCTCACCCTTGGCGCCAACTCCTACTAGGAGTAGGGCTGGACTCCAAGCCCTCGCATGCATATAAATATAGATGAGGGGCGCAGCAAGGCACCCCAATACATTGGCCTCGGCTGCTCCCCCGTCTCTCCCTCCCGGCATAGTTCTCGTCCACAGTTTTTTGCTTAGTGAAGCCCTACCGGTATTCCGACTCCACCACCACCATCACCAGCACGCCATCGTGTTGGTTGTGATCCCATTTATTTTTCTGCCTTCTCTTGCTAGATCAAGGAGGAGGGACACCATCGAGCCGCACGTGTGCTAAACTTGGAGGTGTCGTCCGTTCGGCACTAGATCGGTTGGATCGTGATCGGATCCCAAAGAGTACGACTACATCAACCATGTTATATATGCTTCTACTTTCGGTCTATGAGGATACGTAGAAACGCTCTCCGATCTCGTTGTTATGCTTCTCCTAGATAGATCTTGGGTGTTCATAGGAATTTTTTGATATTCATGCTTCGTTCCCCAACAATTTCATGAATGGATCAATGACTGAGCATGACAGGCTAGGGATAACTTTTTTAGCGTTGATATTTTAAAAGACATGATTGTTTGTTGGTATGCTTGAGTATTTATATCTTTATGTCAAACTATAGACTATTGCTTTGAATCACTAGAATTCCAATATTCATGCCACAAAAGAAAGACTACATGAAGAATATGATAGGTAGCATTCCACATCGAAAATTATGTTTTTATCATGTACCTACTCGAGGACGAGTAGGAATTAAGCTTGGGGATGCTTGATACGTCTCCAACGTATCTATAACTTCTGATTGTCCATGCTATTATAGTATCAATCTTCGATGTTTTGTATATGCAATTATAAGTAATTATATATCATTTTTTTGGGACTAACCTATTTGCTTAGTGTCAAGTGCCAATTGCTGTTTTTTGCCTGTTTTTGGTTTTCCAAAATATCAGTACCCAACAAAGTCTAATTGGCATGGAACTTTTTGGAGATTTTTTTAGACATAAGAGACCCCAGAAACTTTGGGAGAGGGCCAGAAGATGAACGAGTAGCCCACAAGGCACCAGGGCATGCCCTGGTGCCTTGTGGGCTACTCCTGCCCTGGTGGCTTGTGGGGCCCACATTTACCATTTTGAACTAATTCTGCCTCTATAAATTTTCTAAAATCAGAAACCAACAGAGAGCCACCAGAAACCCTTTTTTCGCCGCCGCAAGTTCGTGTTCTAGAGAAATCCCATTTGGGGCCTTTTTTGGCACTCTCCAAAGGGGAAATCATCCATGGAGGGGTTCTACATCAATCATCATGCCCTTCTAATGATATGTGAGTAGTTTACCACAGACCAATGGGTCCATAGCTAGTAGCTAGATGGCCTCTTCTCTCTCTCTCTTTGATCATCAATACGATGTTCTCCTTGATGTTCTTGGAGATCTATTCGATGTAATACTTTTTTGCGGTGTGTTTGTAGGGATCCGATGAATTGTGAGTTTATGATCACATTAGCTATGAATATTGTTTGAGTCTTCTTTGAACTCTTTTATGCATGATTATTATAGCTTTGTATTTCTCTCCGGTCTATTGATTTGGTTTGGCTAGCTAGATTGATTTTTCTTGCAATGGGAGAGGTGCTTTGTAAGGGGTTCGACTTGCGGTTCTCAATTCGAGTGACAGAAAGGGACATGACACATATTGTATCATTCCATTAAGGATAAAAATATGGGGTTTATTCATATTAATTGAGTTTACTTTGTCTACATCACGTCATCTTGGTTAAGGCGTTACTCTGTTTTTATGAACTTAATACTCTAGATGCATGCTGGATAGCGGTCGATGTGTGGATAATAGTAGTAGATGTAGGCAGGAGCCGGTCTACTTGTCTCAAATGTGATGCCTATATACATGATCATCATGATTATTCGCTTTTCTATCAATTGCCCGATAGTAATTTGTTTATCGACAATATGCTATCTTCAAGAGAGAAGCCTCTAGTGAAAACTATGGACCCTGGGTCTATCAAAATCATATATTAAAATACAAAAACATATTGTTGCACTTTTATTTACTTTCCTTTATTTTGTGTGTTTATTTATCTATCTATCACTACGAGATTTGATCCTTGCAATTAACCGCCAAGGGATCGGCAACCCCTTGTTTGCATTGGGTGCAAGTATCTGTTATTTCGTATGCAGGTGCTGCTAACAAGTTGTTGCGTGGTTCTCCTACTGGATTGATAATCTTGGTTTCTAACTGAGGGAAATACTTATCTCTAATGTACTGCATCATCCCCTCCTCCACTAAGAAATCCCAACGCAACTCACAAGTAGAAATAGCCATCTTCTTCATGGCAAGGGATAGCACATGGACTGGAGTTGTTGAGAAAGGGATTGATATGGTCCATAGGGAACGACACTTGGGTAAAAATTTGGCATGGTCAATGGATCCCTGAAAACTATCTTACAAGATCATCTTCCTCAAAACAAGATGTAGAATACACCATGTCTCCGAGCTGCGATATGAATGGTGCATTGGATGTTAATATTGTCCATGAATACTTCCCAATACCTGAGGTCTCACATGCTATGAACACATGACTAAAATGGGGTTTTCATATGTTATGTGACCTATCAGAGATCTAGAGACTCAATATTCTGATGCTACTTTGGAGGATCTCGTTTGTTTGAAATGAGGAAGTACATGGAAAGTTGCACCATCGGTTGAAGCTTCCAAAAGGTTTCTTTGCTGCCATGTTTCTTCAATCCTGAACATTTATCAAGCTCTTGAGTATGATCCACTGAAAAGGAAGGGCTTGCTGAATGATGAGGACTCTCCTAGGGTGGTTTTGTTACATGTTGATTATGAGATCATATGCTCGAACTAGAAAGCATTGGACACTAGCTGGGTTATACTGAACACAGGGGGGGGGGGTCTTATCTTGTCGCTGATGGCTCGACTACAACTGAAATGGTGCTAAGAGAGTCGGATGGTGCTACTATCTTCACAACATGCTAGCACTTAATCACATGTCAGTATGCTCTTGAGTCACAACTAAATGTTGTCTCTGAAGGTATTTCGCTAGCTCTACAATTAAGTGTTTTGCCTATAGTTTTTGAATTTGACAGCCTCGAGGCTGTTAACTTGGTGAGGAACAAGGAAATTGATAGATCAAGAAACTCTTTCTTGATTCATGAGATCAAAAGGAAACTAAATGAATGAGATACTTGTATTACTCATATTCGCCACAACAAGAATAATGTAAACCACTTCATGGCTAGCCATGGTTGAGCACAAAGCCATACAATTGTTTGGTTAGGATCAGAACATCTTGAAGTCATTAAACTTTGTGAAACTCGGTGTAACCCTATTGATTGAGTAATACAACTATTCCCCCACACCAAAAAAGTATTTTGCACAAGAACATCAAAACTTTGTCGTGCGAGGTTGGATAAATGAAAAAAATGAAATCTAGTACAAGTGAATCCTTAAGAAATAAATTAAGTGGTCAAACAAGCCACGCATAAAAAATCAATAATATTATAATCTTGTAAAAATCCTTTGGAAACCCACATATTGATAGACAGAGAGCAGGCACCGAGCTTCTCCACGCCTAGCGTCCATGATCACGCAAGTTGTGGCGAGGCAGACTCGGATAAAAGGAGTAGCGCCACATTAACTTTGATGCAATATGGCGCATGCCTAGCGTCGGATGCCGGGGTCTGCTCGTTGAGCTGTTGGATGGAGCAGAAGTAGTTAGGCTTGTATTGTTTCGTCTAGGACGACATGTGCATGGACGGCAATTGTGGAGGCGCCCCGCTTCCCAGGCCCCGCCTGCCCTCTACACCAAATCCACCCCTGCATGTCCACCACCCTTCTTTTTGAGCGGCGCCGCCTCCCTTGCCTTCTGTTTGAGGCCCCGGGCTTACCGTGTTCCCAGTTGATCTTTCAGTCGGCTGCCTTCGCTGGATCCTCCACCACTAGACAACTTTTCGTATGGGTCGATGCGACGTCAACAAAAAAGGATGGAAATTGAGGGGGGAGAGCGGCGAGGTGGTAGAGGAGATGGTTGACAAAAGGGGTGTATTGCCAGGAACAGTGCGGCCAACTCCAAATACGCGGGCTCCACCTCAGCTTTGGGTGGGCCAGGGGTGTTGGAGTCCTACGTGGCTGGTGTATGGACTCTCGCAAAGTCCCCCTGGTTTGAGGGGAAACGGACACCCCGAGTGGTCCACTGACAAATGCGGGACATAGTTGGGTGGCTTGCAGCGTCCGAACTGCTCGATCCAGACGCTTGCGGGAGGTTTGGGAGTCAGCGTTAGATATGCCCTTATAGAGGCCACATGTTGGTGATCTAACACCTTATGTGGTGCCACATGGACTTGACATGCGGGCTTGATCCTTCGAAATGGGGGTGTGACTTCAAATCTGTAAAAATATAATTCTGGTGTTTGCATATGGTTAAATGTCTAATAAAAATTTGGACATCAAAACATGGCAGTATCTTTAAATTCCCCGTGAACAATAATTTTGAAGCCCTTCCTTTACACCGAGGTGATCACTTTTGGATTTGGTTAGTGATTTTGATCGAGTCAATGATTCCACAAGCTCTCTCATTCTAATTGAGGTGTTTAGTTTTGCATTTGTTTCACAATGTTGACTGGGTCAATGATTTCTCAGATTAATTGACATCAATCGAGCTATGAAAACACATCAGTCCCCGTACCCTATCACCATCTAGAAAAAGAAGCGTCATCATGTGACACTGTAGCACCCCTATAGTATGTGTGGTCACAAAAAACTTCCTTACATAAGTATGAGTTGATTAGATAACACGGAATCACACTGTCAAGAAAGCCCACAAAACACCACATTATGAAAAAGAAAACACTCACCATCATCTTCCCCACGCGTCAAACCAAATAACATCATTTATGAAATCTCAATAACACCAACGAAAGGAAGTAATATATGTTTGAATACAAAGTGGAAGTCATTTTAATTAGCTAAGTGCATCTCAAATACTGCCCTCAAACCACCCGTAACTGTCTGAACCGCGCAGTCCGCACGTGTCGTACCATCCAACCCGGCGGTCCGGACGTGCTTTCTCCCAAAAGTGGAGGCAAAGAGGTGTGTGTGGGGGTGGGGCGGGGGTTGCGGTAGTCTCGACAGCAGCCACGTAGGACTCCGACAACTAAGGCCCACTAAATCCCCCTCCCGGTCCCATTTCCTTCAACTCCACCCCTTCCGCCTTACTTTGCATCCGCACCCTCCACCTCCGCCCCAGTCGTTGTACCTCTCCGGCTACCACAGAGGCATTGTCGGACTCTCGCAACTATCACTGATGTGCCCGCTCGCCTTTACGATGGCGTTGTCCACCCTGAAGTTGTATGTACCCATGTACACTTCGTCCCCTGTCGACGACCTCCATGGCGGACACCATGTCCGGCAGGTGTTCGGTCAAATGCCATTTAGCTTAATTTCGGATGCCATGTCGTTCTTTCAGAGTATGAACGATGGTGGGGTACTCGACCATGGAGGATGAGCTGTTGTGCGATGCGTGGTTGGCCGTGTGTGCGGATTTCGTAGGCAGGAGCAAAGGGGGGCCTTCTGGCCTCAAGTGCATGAATTGTTTCACGCGCAAAAGCACATTGCGCCCTACGACATGCACATCATGCAAGAACGCAATGTCAGGTCGTTATCGTATCGCTGGTAAACTATCCACAATAGTGTCACCAAGTTTTATCACGTGGTTGGTCAGTTGGAGGCGAGGTGGTCATTGCACGCGCAGAGAAGGAGATCGTTCTTCTTGCTCAACTTGCTTAAATCATTCTTTCACTCAAAGATGGCCTACACATTATGTAGTCCGCACGTGATGCCATGTGTACCACAGAACAGATGGATGATCATTTACGTACACACATTATTGGATGGAGCTGAAGAAGCAGTATATGCGGGACAAAATGGTGTGCTGATGAAAAATTTATTGGACATTCAGTTAATCTCATCGAATTTGAGACATTGTTGTACTAGATTTTTTTTTTTTTTGCATGCTATGTATGAATGATTTCTACTATTTTCTATCCGAACTTGAATATCGGCCGGTCTGCATGAATTTTATGCGGTTGGTTCAAATGCGACTTGAAATGTATGCAGAGAGTGTCGAATGACGGTCTTCGACATCAGTGTCCGTGGACTGGTTCCGTGTCCACGAACAATAGATGCCAGAGTAAATTTGCGGTTGAGCGTCACAGATGTCCTTATGTCGCCAATACCGTTTCAATACATGGCGCTTTCCGCAGGCTTCACCCGGCAGCGTCAAGTTACGATCCCATGGTAAACCTCCTTTTTTTTTTCCATTCTCAAGAAACTATCATTCAGCCACTGCTAAATTCACCGCTTTAACCTTTAGCTTTTGTGCTCGGGCCTAACGTTAGCAATGCCTCCTTTTGCAAAGCCTCCCGAGAAACTATGCGTAGGGCTTAATCGAGTACGAGTACTGCCGTATTGGCAAAGGCACCATTTTTATGCCCCGTTTGAGCTGTGAGTGAGAAGGAAACACTTAGAAAGGTGACACCATGGGCCGCGTAATCATGTGGGACGGCTGCTAGATAATGGAATCGAATTTATATGTGTTTGTGAAGTTTAAGCTTTAGTTCTTCAGATCGTGGCCTCTAGGTGCTTGCTGTAGATTTTGCCATTGCCAGAGAATCCAGATGGATTGCTGGGATCTTTACTGCCCTGTACTTCTTGTTAGTAGACTTATAGCTAGACAAGCTTAAGCATTTATTGGAAATTCAAAAGTCCTTGACTCTGATAAAAAGCAAGACCCTTCAAACTAAACCTGTTCATGGACAACCCGGCCCGGCGGCCCGAACCTGAAGCCCGACATTCGGGCCGGGCTCAGGCTCCAATTTCTCGCATGAAGCCCAGCCCGAAATAATCCTGAA
>NC_041391.1:531486912-531511150 GCF_002162155.2 Triticum dicoccoides | reverse complement strand
AATTAATATAATATCTCGAATATGATGAATTTAATTAAAAAATGCCACTGTTCATGTGCTTCGGGATGGGCTGGGCCGGGCTTGGGCTTGGGATTTTTTCATTGGGCTTTGCCAAGCCCGGCCCGAACCCGAATTGGCCCGGGGAATGATCAGGTTTACTTCAAACGTACTGAACTTGTCTGTTCTGCTTTCGAGAGCCTCGATTCTCCAAGTGCATCCGAGAAGGCGGCCATAGGTGTCGCATAGCACGTACCTGAGGCTGTCGCAGCAATGCGTCTACAGCTGCGAACGAATTTGTGGTTGGATGGTTAGAACGCAGTGATATCCTCGGCCCATCAAAATTCAAGTCTTAAAATTGACATTGTTGCTCTTATTTTTTTGAATTTATTTAGGTCTTCTGATGATGTGTGTTCTGTGAGAGATGTTCCCGTCGACTATGAAGGCGTCTACGGTGATTTCGTCAATCTTAAGATAATGTGTCAGCACAGTCTCTCGGAGATGCTCATACATGTAGGATGTGTGTGCTTATGTATAAGCGTTCGTGTCTGTACTGTGTTCAGAAAAAAACATGCGTCCACAGCCAATTTCAGCGACGCATTCCCAAGGCTAGCTGATGACTAGCCGAATTGCATCGAAATTGTCGATGCAATGACTTCTACATATTTGGAGGGGGGAGGGGGGTTGTGGGCCATGTAATATAAGATGGATGTAACAACATCTTATAGTATGGAACAGAATGGGATTTTTTTATTTGGAAGTTGTGTTGCCTCTACATTAGACCTTCTTTAGTGGGTAGTAATGTAGTATCATAATTTAGCACTATCTCCGTAACTTAATATAAGATGTTCTTGCGATTCAATTTAAGTTACATAATGTTGTATTATGCATATGATAATAGTTTGCCCGTAATGGGAGTATCATATGTGGCATCAAGCATGCCAAGTACTTTTGTTGAGGTGACACAGTTAAATGGGGAAATAGAGGATATGTACATATTAAATGTTTCCCGCAAAGATATATATTAAATGTTGTAATACTCCATCCAATCCATATTACTTGTTGGTCAAACGAATATATCCAGCACTGGAATACGTCTAGATACATCCGTCTGGGCGACATGTAATATGGATCGGAGGGGGTACACTATGTTATAACAATAAATAATGTCATCTAAGGTACTAACTTATGATACTATGCACAATGGAAGTATTATCGTACAACCTTAGTGTATGATACTCTCCATTGCGGGCAGCCTTAGTGTATGATACTATCTTTATAGTGCCTTAATATTTTGGATGGTCTCATTTATTATTTTACATGATTCATATTAGTACAACATTCAATATGATCCAGTATCATGTTATGATATTAGTGTCTCTTTTTTCTCATTAAGTATTATGACAACCCAGCTATATGACTAACTGGCATTGCATGTGGTTGCATGATACTTGTCATGATACCGCCACTACGGGGGGTCTTAACCAAGCTAAGAGGAATAGTTCATTACTTGGTCTTGGGATAAGAAACAAAGATGCAATATTGTATCCATCAGGTCGACTGTAAAAAAACAAATAATTACCCCGTCTTGACATTAAATATTTGAAGGTTAAAAAAACATTGCCCTAAAAAGTAGATGGCTTTTCATGATTCTTACTAGGGATATTGTATATCAAACCCTTTTTGGACAAGTACCTAGACTCGAAAATCCTCTCCATATTCCATTGGAAACTGGGAGATTCATACTCTAAGTTGCTCCAACGATGGTGAAGAAAATTTTCTTTTCCTTCGGATCCTTCTCTGCAATTCATGTACCAGAATCTTAAATGTAATATCCATAACTTTGTTTACTTGGAGTATCTCTATTCTCTTTTAAGTTCCCATGGGTTTCTGTTGTGTTTTACCCGTAGCTTGTCCCAACCTACTTAGGTCAAAGGACATTGTTTGGATCCTGCTATATTAAGGACAATCTAAAATTCACTTACGTAAGCATATGTGGCTGGATAATGTCACTCTTCGAGAACGATATCATGTCTTGTACCACATGTTCATAACAAAGTGTTACAGTTACCCAAGTGTGGGCTTGTCCCTGCCTAACGAGTCATTCCAGCGGAATTTGATCTGGCCTCGTATTGCGACATGGTATGCCCTACTAGAGCAGTTGGCACTAGTCCAATTATCGCTAGGGCGCAACGAATTCCACTAGATGCTACACCGAAATGAAAACCTTTTTGTTGACTCTACATAAATTGCCCTTGTCCACTCCGACGTTCCCGTCAGCAATAATACAAATAGGGAAATTTAAGGTACGTATTACCGTAAATGAAAAAAGTGTAGGGGAACGTAGCAGAAATTCAAAATTTTCCTACGTGTCACCAAGATCTATCTATGGAGAAAACAGCAACGAGGGGAAGGAGAGTGCATCTACATACCCTTGTAGATCGCTAAGTGGAAGCGTTCAAGAGAACGAGGTTGAAGGAGTCGTACTCGTCTTGATCCAAATCACCGGAGATCCTAGTGCCGAACGGACGGCACCTCCGCGTTCAACACACGTACAGCCCGGTGACGTCTCCCATGCCTTGATCCAGCAAGGAGAGGGGGAGAGGTTGAGGAAGACTCCATCCAGCAGCAGCACAACGGCGTGGTGGTGATGGAGGAGCGTGGCAATCCTGCAGGGCTTCGCCAAGCACCGCGGGAGAGGAGGAGGGAGAGAGGTAGGGCTACGCCTTGGAGAGGTCAAAACTCATGTGTTGGCAGCCCCAAAGTCCTCAAGTATATATAGGGGGAGAGGGAGGGCTGCGCCCCCACCCAGGGTTCCACCCCTAGGGGCGGCAGCCATCCCAAAACCCATCTAGGGTGCGGCCAAGGGGGGGGAGGGGAAACTTGCCCCCCAAGTTAGGTGGGTGCGCCCCCTCCCCAAACCCTAGGCGCCTTGGGCCCTTGTGGGGGGGGGCACACCAGCCCACCTGGGGCTGGTCCGCTCCCACACTTGGCCCATGCAGCCCTCCGGGGCCGGTGGCCCCACTTGGTGGACCCCCGGGACCCTCCCGGTGGTCCCAGTATGTTACCGATAAAACCCAAAACTTTTCCGGTGACCGAAACAGGACTTCCCATATATAAATCTTTACCTCCGGACCATTCCGGAACTCCTCGTGACGTCCGGGATCTTATCCGGGACTCCGAACAACATTCAGTAACCACATACAAACTTCCTTTATAACCCTAGCATCATCGAACCTTAAGTGTGTAGACCCTACGGGTTCGGGAACCATGCAGACATGACCGAGACGTTCTCCGGTCAATAACCAACAGCGGGATCTGGATACCCATGTTGGCTCCCACATGTTCCACGATGATCTCATCGGATGAACCATGATGTCAAGGACTCAATCAATCCCGTATACAATTCCCTTTGTCTGGCGGTATTGTACTTGCCCGAGATTCGATCGTCGGTATGCCGATACCTTGTTCAATCTCGTTACCGGCAAGTCTCTTTACTTGTTCCGTAACACATCATCCCGTGATCAACACCTTGGTCACATTGTGCACATTATGATGATGTCCTACCGAGTGGGCCCAGAGATACCTCTCCGTCAACCGGAGTGACAAATCCCAGTCTCGATTCGTGCCAACCCAACAGACACTTTCGAAGATACCTGTAGTGCACCTTTATAGCCACCCAGTTACATTGTGATGTTTGGTACACCCAAAGCATTCCTAGGGTATCCGAGAGTTGCACAATCTCATGGTCTCAGGAAATGATACTTGACATTTAGAAAAGCTTTAGCATACGAACTACACGATCTTTGTGCTAGGCTTAGGATTGGGTCTTGTCCATCACATCATTCTCCTAATGATGTGATCCCGTTATCAATGACATCCAATGTCCATGGTCAGGAAACCGTAACCATCTATTGATCAACGAGCTAGTCAATCAGAGGCTTACTAGGGACATGGTGTTGTCTATGTATCCACACATGTATCTCAGTTTCCTATCAATACAATTATAGCATGGATAATAAACGATTATCATGAACAAGGAAATATAATAATAATAACTAATTTATTATTGCCTCTAGGGCATATTTCCAACAGTCTCCCACTTGCACTAGAGTCAATAATCTAGTTCACATTGCCATGTGATTAACACTGATAGGTCACATCGCCATGTGACCAACATCCAAAGAGTTTACTAGTGTCACTAAACTAGTTCACATCACCATGTGATTAAGACTCAATGAGTTTTGGGGTTTGATCATGTTTTGCTAGTGAGACAGGTTTTAGTCAACGGGTCTGCAACATTCAGATCCGTATGTATTTCGCAATTCTCTATGTCATATTGTAAATGCTGCTTCCACGCTCCACTTGGAGCTATTCCAAATGGTTGCTCCACTATACGTATCCGGTTTGCTGCTCAGAGTCATTCGGATAGGTGTTAAAGCTTGCATCGACGTAACTCTTTACGCCGAACTCTTTATCACCTCCATAATCGAGAAACATTTGCTTATTCCTCTAAGGATAATTTTGACCGTTGTCCAATGATCTGTTCCTGGATCATTCTTGTACCCCTTGACTGACTCATGGCAAGGCACACTTCCGGTGCGGTTCACAGCATAGCATACTATAGAGCCTACGTCTGAAGCATAGGGGACGACCTTCGTCCTTTCTCTCTCTTCTGCCGTGGTCGAGCTTTAACTCTTAACTTCATACCTTACAACTCGGGCAAGAACTCCTTCTTTGACTGATCCATCTTGAACACCTTCAAGATCATGTCAAGGTATGTGCTCATTTGAAAGTACCATTTTAGCGTTTTTGATCTATCCTCATAGATCTTGATGCTCATTGTTCAAGCAGCTTAATTCAGGTTTTTTATTGAAAAACACTTTTCAAATAACCCTACATGCTTTCAAGAAATTCTACATCATTTCGGATCAACAATATGTCATTCACATATTCTTATCAGAAATTCTATAGTGCTCCCACTCACTTCTTTGGAAATACAAGTTTCTCATAAACTTTGTATAAACCCAAAATCTTTGATCATCTCATCAAAGCGTTCATACCAATTCCGAGATGCTTACCCCAGTCCTTAGAAGGATTGCTGGAGCTTTGCATATTTGTTAGCATCTTTCAGGATTGATAAAACCTTTTGGTTGTATCACATACAACCTTTCCTCAAGAATATCGTCGAGGAAACAATGGTTTTTGACATCCTATCTGCAGGATTTCATAAATCATGCAGTAATTGCTAATATAATTCCAACAGACTCTTAGCATCGCTACGAGTGAGAAAGTCTCATCGTAGTCAACTCCTTGAACTTGTCGGAAAACATCTTAACGACAAGTTGAGCTTTCTTAATGGTGATACTTACCATCATTGTCTGTCTTCCTTCTAAAATCCATCTGTAACCAATAGCCTTACGACCATCAAGCAGTTCTTCCAAAGTCCACACTTTGTTCTCATACATGGATCCTCTCTCGGATTTTATGGCCTCGAGCCACTTGTCGGAATCCGGGCCCACCATCGCTTCTCCATAGCTCGTAGGTTCATTGTTGTCTAGCAACATGACCTCCAAGACAGGATTACCGTACCACTCCGAAGCAGTATGCGTCCTTGTCATCCTACGAGGTTTGGTAGTGACTTGATCCGAAGTTTCATGATCACTATCATAAGCTTCTACTTCAATTGGTGTAGGTGTCACAGGAACAACTTCCCGTGCCCTGCTACACGCTACTTGAAGTGATGGTTCAATAACCTCATCAAGTATCCACCATCCTCCCACTCAATTCTTTCGAGAGAAACTTTTCCTCGAGAAAGGACCCGTTTCTAGAAACAATTACTCTTGCTTCCGGATCTGAGATAGGAGGTATACCCAACCATTTTGGGTATCCTATGAAGATGTATTTATCCGTTTTGGGTTCGAGCTTATCACGATGAAACTTTTTCCACATAAGCGTCGCAGCCCCAAACCTTTTAAGAAACGATAACTTAGGTTTCTCCAAACCGTAGTTCAAACGGTGTCGTCTCAACAGAATTACGTGGCACCCTTATTAAAGTGAGTGTGGTTGTCTCTAATGCCTAACCCATGAACAATAGTGGTAATTCGATAAGAGACATCATGCTATGCACCATATCCAATAGGGTGCAACTATGATGTTCGGACACACCATCACACTATGGTGTTCCAGGCGGTATTAATTGTGAAACAATTTCCACAATGTCTTAATTGCGTGCCGAAGCTCGTAACTCAGATACTCATCTCTATGATCATATCGTAGACATTTTTTCCTCTTGTCACAATGATCTTCATTCTGAAATGACTTGAACCATTCAATAATTCAGACTTGTGTTTCATCAAGTAAATATACTCAACGTCTACTCGAAACATCTGTGAAGTAAGAACATAATGATATTCACTGCATGCCTCAGCACTCATTGGACTGCACACATCAAAATGTGTTACTTCCAACAAGTTGCTATCTTGTTCCATCTTACTGAAAACAAGGCTTTTTTCAGTCATCTTGCCCATGTGGTATAATTTGCATATCTCAAGTGATTCAAAATCAAGTGAGTCCAAACGATCCATCTGCATGGAGTTTCTTCATGCGTATACACCAATAGACATGGTTCGCATGTCTCAAACTTTTTCAAAAAAGGAGTGAGTCCAAAGATCCATCAACATGGAGCTTCTTCATGTGTTTTATACCAATATGACTTACATGACAGTGCCACAAGTAAGTGGTACTATCATTACTATCTTATATCTTTTGGCATGAAAATGTGTATCACTACGATCGAGATTCAATAAACCATTCTTTTAGGTGTAAGACCATTGAAGGTATTATTCAAATAGATATAATAACCATTATTCTCCTTAAATGAATAACCGCATTGCGATAGACATAATCCAATCATGTCTATGCTCAACGCAAACACCAATTAACACTATTCAGGTTTAGCTCCTATCTCGATGGTAGAGGGAGCGTGCGATGCTTGATCACATCAACCTTGGAAATACTTCCAACACATATCGTAAGCTCACCTTTAGCTAGTCTCCATTTATTCAGTAGCCTTTTATTTTGAGTTACTAACACTTAGCAACCGAACCGGTATCTAATACCCTGGTGCTACTAGGAGTACTAGTAAAGTACACATTTAATTCAATGTATATCCAATATACTTCTATTGACCTTGCCAGCCTTCTCATCTACCAAGTATCTATGGTGGTTCTGCTTCAGTGTCCGTTCCTCTCATTACAGAAGCACTTAGTCTCGGGTTTGGGTTCTACCTTGGGTTTCTTCACTAGAGCAGCAACTGTTTTGCTGTTTCATGAAGTATCCCTTGTTGCCCTTGCCCTTCTTGAAACTAGTGGTTTTACCAACCATCAACAATTGATGCTCCTACTTGACTTCTACTTTCGAGGTGTCAAACATCGCGAACACTTCAAGGATCATCATATCTATCCCTGATATGTTATAGTTCATCATGAAGCTCTAGCAGCTTGGTGGCAATGACTTCGGAGAAACATCACTGTCTCTTCTAGAAGATCAACTCCCACTCGATTCAAGTGATTGTTGTACTCAGACAATCTGAGCACAAGCTCAACGATTGAGCTTTTCTCCCTTAGTTTGTAGGCTAAGAAAAATCGTCAGAGGTCTTATACCTCTTGACGTGGGCACGAGCCTGAAATCCCAATTTCAGCCCTCGAAACATCTCATATGTTCCGCGACGTTTCGAAAAACGTCTTTGGTGCCTCAACTCTAAACTGTTTAACTGAACTATCATGTAGTTATCAAAATGTGTATGTCCGATGTTTGCAACATCCACAGACGACGTTTGGGGTTCAGCACACTGAGTGGTGCATTAAGGACATAAGCTTTCTACTGTCCGCATGATCGCTACTGTCAACTTTCAACTATATTTTCTCTAGGAACATATCTAAAACAGTGGAACTAAAGCGCGAGCTATGACATAATTTGCAAAGGGCTTTTGACTATGTTCAGGATAATTAAGTTCATCTAATGAACTCCCACTCCGATAGACATCCCTCTAGTCATCTAAGTGATTACATGATCCGAGTCAACTAGGCCGTGTCCGATCATCACGTGAGACGGACTAGTCATCATCGGTGAACATCTTCATGTTGATCGTATCCTCCATACGACTCATGCTCGACCTTTCGGTCTCTTGTGTTCCGAGGCCATGTCTGTACATGCTAGGCTCGTCAAGTCAACCTAAGTGTTTCACGTGTGTAAATCTGGCTTACACCCGTTGTATGTGAACGTAAGAATCTATCACACCCGATCATTACGTGGTGCTTCGAAACGATAAACTTTCGCAACGGTGCACAGTTAGGGGGAACACTTTCTTGAAATTTTAATGAGGGATCATCTTATTTACTACCGTCGTTCTAAGCAAATAAGATGTATAAACATGATAAACATCACATGCAATCAAATAGTGACATGATATGGCCAATATCATTTTGCTCCTTTTGATCTCCATCTTCGGGGCTCCATGATCATCATCGTCACCGGCATGACACCATGATCTCCATCATCATGTCTCCATGAAGTTGTCTCGCCAACTTATTACTTCTACTACTATGGCTACCGGTTAGCAATAAAGTAAAGTAATTACATGGCGTTTGTTCAATGACACGCAGGTCATACAATAAATTAAGACAACTCCTATGGCTCCTGCCGGTTGTCATACTCATCGACATGCAAGTCGTGATTCCTATTACAAGAACATGATCAATCTCATACATCACATATAATTCATCACATTCTTCTTGGCCATATCACATCACATAGCATACCCTGGAAAAACAAGTTAGACGTCCTCTAATTGTTGTTTGCATGTTTTACGTGGCTGCTATGGGTTTCTAGCGAGAACGTTTCTTACCTACGCAAAACCACAACGTGATATGCCAATTGCTATTTACCCTTCATAAGGACCCTTTTCATCGAATCCGTTCCGACTAAAGTGGGAGAGACTGGCACCCGCTAGCCACCTTATGCACCAAGTGCATGTCAGTCGGTGGAACCTGTCTCACATAAGTGTATGTGTAAGGTCGGTCCGGGCCGCTTCATCCCACAATACCGTCGAAACAAGATTGGACTAGTAACCGTAAGCATATTGAACAAAATCAACGCCCACAACTACTTTGTTTCTACTCGTGCATAGAATCTACGCAATAGACCTAGCTCATGATACCACTGTAGGGGAACGTAGCAGAACTTCAAAATTTTCCTACGTGTCACCAAGATCTATCTATGGAGAAAACAGCAACGAGGGGAAGGAGAGTGCATCTACATACCCTTGTAGATCGCTAAGTGGAAGCGTTCAAGAGAACGAGGTTGAAGGAGTCGTACTCGTCTTGATCCAAATCACCGGAGATCCTAGTGCCGAACGAACGGCACCTCCGCGTTCAACACACGTACAGCCCGATGACGTCTCCCATGCCTTGATCCAGCAAGGAGAGGGGGGGAGGTTGAGGAAGACTCCATCCAGCAGCAGCACAACGGCGTGGTGGTGATGGAGGAGCGTGGCAATCCGGCAGGGCTTCGCCAAGCACCGCGGGAGAGGAGGAGGGAGAGAGGTAGGGCTGCGCCTTGGAGAGGTCAAAACTCATGTGTTGGCAGCCCCAAAGTCCTCAAGTATATATAGGGGGAGAGGGAGGGCTGCGCCCCCACCTAGGGTTCCACCCCTAGGGGCGGCAGCCATCCCAAAACCCATCTAGGGTGCGGCCAAGGGGGGGGAGGGGAAACTTGCCCCCCAAGTTAGGTGGGTGCGCCCCCTCCCCAAACCCTAGGCGCCTTGGCCCTTGTGGGGGGGCACACCAGCCCACCTGGGGCTGGTCCGCTCCCACACTTGGCCCATGCAGCCCTCCGGGGCCGGTGGCCCCACTTGGTGGACCCCCGGGACCCTCCCGGTGGTCCCGGTATGTTACCGATAAAACCCAAAACTTTTCCGGTGACCGAAACAGGACTTCCCATATATAAATCTTTACCTCCGGACCATTCCGGAACTCCTCGTGACGTCCGGGATCTTATCCGGGACTCCGAACAACATTTAGTAACCACATACAAACTTCCTTTATAACCCTAGCATCATCGAACCTTGAGTGTGTAGACCCTACGGGTTCGGGAACCATGCAGACATGACCGAGACGTTCTCCGGTCAATAACCAACAGCGGGATATGGATACCCATGTTGGCTCCCACATGTTCCATGATGATCTCATCGGATGAACCATGATGTCAAGGACTCAATCAATCCCGTATACAATTCCCTTTGTCTAGCGGTATTGTACTTGCCCGAGATTCGATCGTCGGTATGCCGATACCTTGTTCAATCTCGTTACCGGCAAGTCTCTTTACTTGTTTCGTAACACATCATCCCGTGATCAACCCCTTGGTCACATTGTGCACATTATGATGATGTCCTACCGAGTGGGCCCAGAGATACCTCTCCGTCAACCGGAGTGACAAATCCCAGTCTCGATTCGTGCCAACCCAACAGACACTTTCGGAGATACCTGTAGTGCACCTTTATAGCCACCCAGTTATGTTGTGACGTTTGGTACACCCAAAGCATTCCTACGGTATCCGGGAGTTGAACAATCTCATGGTCTAAGGAAATGATACTTGACATTTAGAAAAGCTTTAGCATACGAACTACACGATCTTTGTGCTAGGCTTAGGATTGGGTCTTGTCCATCACATCATTCTCCTAATGATGTGATCCCGTTATCAACGACATCCAATGTCCATGGTCAGGAAACCGTAACCATCTATTGATCAACGAGCTAGTCAATCAGAGGCTTACTAGGGACATGGTGTTGTCTATGTATCCACACATGTATCTGAGTTTCCTATCAATACAATTATAGCATGGATAATAAACGATTATCATGAATAAGGAAATATAATAATAATAACTAATTTATTATTGCCTCTAGGGCATATTTCCAACAAAAAGAACCCATGGTTCTTCGATTAGCTTCAAGTGCAAGTGGTAATCGCAATTTCCAATATAGATGTGGAAATATTGAATGACACACAACAAAGGAGTAACTAAGTACACATTCTATCATAATCATTCTGCCTTTGATAAAACCTTCTCTGCATGTTTAGTGTTTACTTATTTGAAGATTTTAGAAATAGGAATACATGTAAATAAAAATATATAGGTAAATGTATTGCTAATAAAATTGTGAAAGTATTGTCGTGGAATTTTTTTCCGATACCATCGGAGGATAGCGCATGCATCAAAGAACCAGATGGTGCACCCAATGATGATTTACCCAGATCCAGGCCCTCGTATCAAGGTAAACCCTAATTTCTTCTTGTCTGTATTGATGATCTATCCTCATATGAGAATTAGGGTTTGTGTCTCTAAGAGATTATCGTAGGATCACATAGGAAGTGTTGCCTGAAATGTTTCTTGGTGTCTATTGGGGGGAGGGGCGTCTGATCGGGTCTTATACTAGTCACTGAGTGATGAGTTCAATATCTCACCCACTTTACCTTATGTTTTGTATCATAATTATAGCATTGTCCGGATTTTATCGTGTCCGCGCATGTCTTTTTTGTCTGCTTCCACTAGGATCTCAACCGGGGGAAGTTTTTAGGCCTTAGGGGGGAATCCCAAGAATACGGGGTGAAAATGGCGTTAATTTGTGTGATAGAAACCTACCATAAGAAGCGGTGAACAAACAGGGAGGAACCAGCTGCACAGGGGAGTGCAGTGAGCAAGACGACATCTGGTACGAGCATGAGTGCTTGTACCTGCTACCACCAACTCCCTCTAGTTGACTATATTACACTTGTGCCTTCGGATCGGGGGCATTACATAAAAAGAGATCATGAACTCCACCAGAACAAAGAAACCTAGCCTATGGAAGGGATCAGAGGTGGGACGACAAGAAGGGCTCCACCACGCCATCACCTTATTCAAGGAGACTCTAACAACAACCATTTTCATTGCCGTCCTGACTTCCATCTCTTTGTAATATTAATCCCTAGTGGATTCTTGCATGTATTACTTTGATCTATTGTTCATGACTATCGCAATAGTCCATAAGATGTTTGTTGTTTCCATGTGTATGTAACTCCCTAGTTCTCGAGGATATGGGGGAACCCTAAATTGAACGTGGGTAGTATATGAAATTCTCATTTGCATGTTTGAGTTAATGACCTTCATAAATGTTGTGTAAGGGCACCCTCTCAACATTTTTCCTTTAGGGCCAATAAGTATATTACTGTCCTTGTAAAGGTGGGAATGTGAGGGCAAAGAGGTGAAAGTAATACCCTCTCTTTCTTGTGTTGCAATTGATAGGGAATGACGGAGAGTTGACCATTGATTATGTCCACGGAGTGACCTTTATTATCATTGTTGTAACTTGAATGTGGGAAGGAACGATAATGGTGTATGTGATACGATAATAGCACATGTTACGTTTGATGCATATTGATACGTCTCCATCGTATCTACTTTTCCAAACTCTTTTGCCCTTGTTTTGGACTCTAATTTGCATGATTTGAATGGAACTAACCCGGACTGATGCTATTTTCAGCAGAATTGCCATGGTGTTATTTTTGTGCAGAAATGAAAGTTCTCAGAATGACCTGAAACTTCATGGAGAATTTTTTTGAAATTAATAAAAAATATTGGCGAAAGAATCAATCGGGGGGGCACCGGCTCTCCACAAGGGTGGAGGGCGCGCCCCCCTGCCTTGTGGGTCCCCTGGACCTCCACCGACCTCAACTCCAACTCCATATATTCACGTTCGGGGATAAAAACAGAGAGAAGGATGCATCATGTTTTACGATATGGAGCTGCCGCCGAGTCCTATTCTTCATCAGGAGGGCAGATCTGGAGTCCGTTCGATGCTCATGAGAGGGGAAATCAACGCCGGAGTCATCATCAACCATCCTCCATGACCAATTTCATGATGCTCACCGCCGTGCGTGAGTAATTCCATCGTAGGCTTGCTAGTCGGTGATGGGTTGGATGAGATTTATCATGTAATCGAGTTAGTTTTGTTAGGGTTTGATCCCTCGTATCCACTATGTTCTGATATTGATGTTGCTATGACTTTGCTATGCTTAATGCTTGTCACTAGGGCCCGAGTGCCATGAATTCAGATCTGAACCCTTTATGTTTCCATGAATATATTTGTGTTCTTGATCCGATCTTGCAAGTTGTAGTCACCTACTACGTGTTATGATCTCGCAACCACAATAGTTGGGACACTTCCCGGTGATGACCGTAGTTTGAGGAGTTCATGTATTCACTAAGTGCTAATGCTTTGGTCCAATTCTCTATTAAAAGGAGGCCTTAATATCCCTTAGTTTCCATTAGGACCCCGCTACCACTGGAGGGTAGCACAAAAAATGTCATGCAAGTTCTCTTCCATAAGCACGTATGACTATATTCGAAATACATGCCTACATTATATTGATGAATTGGAGCTAGTTCTGTGTCACCTAGGTTGTAAATGTTGCATGATGAATGCCATCCGACATAATTATCCATCATTGATCCATTGCCTACGAGCTTTTCACATATTGATCTTTGCTTAGTTACTTTTCTGTTGCCACTGTTACGATTGCTACAAAACTGCTACTGTTACTTTTGCAACCGTTACCGTTACTTCCATATTACATTGCTATTAAACACTTTGCCGCAGATATTAAGTCTTTCATGTGTGGTTGAATTTACAACTCAGCTGCTAATACTTGAGAATATTCATTGGCTCCCCTTGTGTCGAATCAACAAATTTGTGTTGAATACTCTACCCTCAAAAATGGTTGCGTACTAATGTGGAATCTAGACTCCCTAAGATCATCTTAGCCCAACTGTTGATTCATCTCCATTCTTTCTCTTAATCATTTACTTTATTTGCACACTTTTAGTTTTAGTCACCTTTCATTTGTAACATTACAAGCGCCTACATCTGCTTTGCTTCAGGCCTCAACTAACTTGTAGGCACATTTTAAGGTCTATACAAGAGAAAAAAACTGCATTTCATGTCCCCCCTATGGGATCTACACTTATTTTGAAAAAAAAAAGCTACAACTAAACCCTCTACACTTGAAGTCTATCATGCCTTGTTGGCGTCGTTGCGGGGGAGCTAAGAGCTTTTGGTCTTTGTTTTAAGTTTTGATTTATTCATTGTGTCGTAAATTATTTTGTAGGTCTTAAGCAACCATGATTAAGTATGCACATGTGTATCAACTCGCTGCTACTAAAGTCTCAGGAGCACCTATCAAGGATGCTTTCATATCTGTAGGGCTGAGACTCAATGGTGAAAGTTATGAAATCAACCCAAGTTTGCTCAATTTGTTGCAGATTAAACAATTTATAGGGGACGGTAAGGAGGACCTGTCCTGCTTCTTATATATTGATTATGATGGGGTACAAAGTACAGATTGATCGACCTCGAGATCGTATGAGTTTTTCTAAGCTCTAAACCTTGTGAATGTGAATGTGTGTGTCCCTACAGACTAAACCCCATGACTTATATAAATGCCAAGGGTACCTAGGGTTTAAAAATCGGCGGTTACAATCTTTAGAGATAAGTATGTCAGTTTAAGTACGCTTTAAGTGAATGCCAAGTCTTCAGTAGATCTTCGTCTTGATCACGCCATGGTCCAGGCTGACATGGCCATGCCAACAATCTTCAATGGGTCCTCGGCTCGGCCTATCACTGACGGGTCGACATGTCAAGAACCCCCTAATCCAGGACACCAACACTTGTACTACCATGTGAAGCTTTTTATGAGATATGAGGGACATTTAAATTTGATGCTTGTGCCAATGATAAATTGAAATTGAAATCATTTGGCTATACTCTAAAGGCCAAGGTGAAATGATGTCAACTTATTCACCCCGCAGATACCTTCGACATCTAGAAAAACTTAAAATGGGGTAAAGGAGGAGTAGAGCCCAATTATTGTTATGTTAAAACATTTTTCAAATCTGGCGAAATAGATTATATGAGTGGATTTTTTCATCAACTTCAAGGAGTAAGTAGGATGAAGATCCTTGTCCTTGTTGTCTACAGCTGGACATGGCAACGGCGGCGTGAGGACGTGTATCCTTTCATGAAGGTGTTGTTGTGGAAGGAGTGGACTTAGTCGTAGGTGTTAATTTCATATGTTGTAATGGTTCTATCGTAGTTGTCTATATTTTATACTCGTTTTGTTGGTGACTTTGGCATCTGCACCTTACATCAACTTTAATAAAGATGGTTGTGTGCATCACAATGATGCAGAGGCCGGGGTTTTTAACCACCTATTCAAAAAAAAGAGAAAAAAACATAGCAAGAAGTAATCAGCACCAGAAAGTATACTCAACAAAGGATCTGAGGTAAAATCCATAGATCAGAAAGATAGGTTTGGGGGAGTTGATAGAGATGATGTTGCTGATTAATATGATGATGGAGATGGTGATTGGAGTGTCGGTGATGATGATGGCTTCGAATTCCACCTCCGAGAGAGATGGATCTCTGACAGAATTACCTACAAAAGGGCAAAAGTACCCCGCCTCGGTTCCGCCTCGAGTCTACCGCAGAAAAATCCCATAAATTCCCTGGATAGTTTTTAGGTCAGAGGGAAAATATAGGTTGAAGGGCGTCGGAAGGTGGTGGCCAGGGGCTCCATGAGGCTCGGGGGCATGTGGAGGCCATCTGGCCTCTTTCCGGCCATCTTATGGCTCCCGGCTTCTTTTCTTTCGAAAGAATTTCTAAAAAATTCTTGGTATTTTTGGAGCTCCGGAAACTTGTTCTTTCTTCTGCTAGATTTTTGCTCTTGTTTTTTTGTGGTCCGATATTTTTCTAGTAATTTTCATATTTGTGTTTCATGCAAATTGAATGGTAAAATACATTAGATTGAACAATAATGTGTAAAAAATCAATAATAAACAGGAAATTGTAATAAAAGATAATGATTCAAAATGAGCGTATTAGTGTATATGTTAGTTTCATTTATAGTCTATTTTCAACCAGGGAAACATTGATAACAATGTGTATGTGCTTGCAACACACATGGAGAAAAGTTCTTACCAAAGATAAATGAAGACTAGAGGGTGACACACACTTTGTCGCGCCATCCTGCAGTCATGTGTTAGCCCTCCTTTTTTTACACGTGTGGTTATGATCGGTTGCTCCATTATGTATTTCATTTGAGTTGGACTGACTTTCAATTAGATTTGTGGGTTTTTTGTTAGCTTCGCTCTTATCCGATGGAGGCGGTATCTGGTGTGCGAGGTGGACTGAGTTGTTTTGTGCATCGTTGTTTGTTCTTACATTTAACACATAAACCAACATACTAGCATCATGTTCACCTCGAAGTAGACCCAAACACGACACACGTAAGCGATTCACTCCCTTATAGGTGGGCCCGCCAACGAATCCCAAAGCCTCGATACCACGATCTTGCATTCTTAGGGAGTGTACTATCTTTTTTTAGGGAAGGAAGCTTAGTATCTTAGTAGATAGATGTAGTATGCAGAGGGTCTCTCCATCCTCACAGACCTCATACTAGTTGCGTTTGATCATATATCTCAATCATTTTCATCTGTGTGCATGTGACACTTGTGTGCATACTAACTTGCTAGGCCTCCTTTTTTACGCGGGTCGTTACACAATCGGTTGCTTCATTATGTGTTTCATATGAACTGGGCTAAATTTTAATTAGATCTGTAGTTTTTTGGGTTTCCTCTTATCCGATGGAGGCGGTATCTGGTATTTGAGGTGGACTGAGTTGTTTTGTGCGTATTTGTTTGTTCTTACATTTAACACATAAACCAACATTAGTGCATCACGTTCATCTTGAAGTGGACTCAAACACGGCACACGTCAGCGATTCACCCCTTACGGGTGGGCCCACATGTTGGGAAACGTTGCATGGAAAACAAAATAATTTCTACGCACATGCAATGATCTATTTATGGAGATGCATAGCAATGAGGGGAACAGTGTGTCTACGTACATTCGTAGACCGTAAGCAGAAGCATTTAACAATGCGGTTGATGTAGTTGAACTTCTTCTAGCTCCGACCGATCAAGTACCGAACGTACGGCACCTCCACGTTCTACACACGTTCAGCTCGGTGACGTCCCTCGCCTTCTTGATCCAGCAAGATGTCAAGGTAGTGGATGAGTTCCGTCAGCATGACGGCGTGGTGATGGTGATGGTGAAGTGATCCTCGCACGGCTTCCCCTAAGCACTACGAAAATATGACCGAGGGTGTAAACGGTGGAGGGGGGCGCCACACACGACTAGGCCATTGTCTGGTTGTGCTAGGCGCCCCCCTCCCACATATATATAGGTGGGGGAGGAGGGAGCAACCAGGAGGGCGCCCCAAGTAGGCCGAATCCTACTTGGGGGTGGGAATCCTATTCCAAACTTGCCTTTTCTCCTTCCCCTTTCCTTCTCCACCTTTGGCCGGCCCATATGGGGGGTGCACCAGCCCCTTGTGGCTAGTGCGTTTACCCTCTTGACCCATAAGGCCCATATCTTTTGTCGGTGGTACCCGGAACCCCCTTCCGGTGATCTGATATGTACCAGGTACCCTCCGGAACACTTCTGGTGTTCGAATACCATCGTCCTATATATCAATATTTACCTCTCGACCATTTCGAGACTCCTCGTCATGTACGTGATCTCATCCGGGACTACGAACAACATTCGGTCACCAAATCACATAACTCATATAATATTATATCATCATCAAATGTTAAGCGTGCGAACCCTACGGGTTTGCGAACTATGTAGACATGACCGAGACACTTCTTCGGACAATAACCAATGGCGGAACCTAGATGCCCATATTGGCTCCTACATATTCTACGGAGATCTTTATCGGTCAAACTGTTATGACAACATACATAATTCCATTTGTCCATTGATATGTTACTTGCCCGAGATTCGATAGTCGGTATCTTCATACCTTGTTCAATCTCGTTACCGGCAAGTCTCTTTACTTGTTCCGTAATACATCACCTCATGACTAACTCCTTAGTCGTTTTCTTGCAAGCTTATGATGTGTATTACCGAGAGGGCCCAGAGATACCTCTTCGATACTCGGAGTGACAAATCCTAATCTCGATCTATGCCAACTCAACAAACACCTTCGGAGATACCTGTAGAGCATATTTATAATCACCCAGTTATGTTGTGACATTTGATAGCACATAAGGCATTCCTCCGGTATCCGGGAGTTGCATAATCTCATAGTCGAAGGAATATGTATTTGACATGAAGAAAGCAATAGCAATAAAACTGGACGTTAATTATGCTAAGCTAACGGATGGGTCTTGTCCATCACATCATTCTCCTAATGATGTGGTCCCGTTATCAAAATGACAACACATGTCCATAGTTAGGAAACCTTCACCGTCTTTGATCAACGAGCTAGTCTAGTAGAGACTTACTAGGGACACGGTATTTGTTTATGTATTCACACATGTATTTAAGTTTCTGATCAATACAATTCTAGCATGACTAATAAACCTTTATCATGAATACGAAAATATAAAATAACAACTTTATTATTGCCTCTAGGGCTTATTTCCTTCAGCTCCCACTTGCACTACAGTCAATAATCTAGTTCACATCGCCATGTGATTTAACACCAATAGTTCACATCGTCATGTGATTAACACCCATAGTTCACATTGCCTTGTGACCAACACCCAAAGGGTTTACTAGAGTTAATAATCTAGTTCACATTGCCATGTGATTAACACCCAAAGAGTACTCAGGTGTGATCATGTTTTGCTTGTGATAGAAGTTTAATCGACGGGTTTGTCACATTCAGAACCGTATATTTGCATTTGATCATGTTTTGCTTGTGATAGAAGTTTAGTCGACGGGTTTGTCACATTCAGAACCGTATATTTGCATATTTCTATGTCTACAATGCTCTACATGGTGCTACTCTAGCTAATTGATCCCACTATCAATATGTATTCAGATTGAGACTCTGAGTCGTCTGAATTGGTGCCAAAGCTTGCATCGGCGTAACCCTTTACCACAAACTCTTTATCACCTCCATAATCAAGAAATATTTCCTTAGTCCTCTTAGGTAACTAGGGATAAATTTTGACCGTTGCCTAGTGATCTACTCCTGGATCACTATTTTACCCCCTTGCCAAACTCATGGCAAGGTACACATTAGGTTCGGTACACAACATGGCATACTTTATAGAACCTATGGCTGAGGCATAGGGAATGACTTTCATTCTTTCTCTATCTTCTGTCGTGGTCGGGCTTTGAGTCTTATCAACTTCATACCTTGCAACACAGGCAAGAACTCTTTCTTTGACTGGTCTATTTTGAACTTCTTCAAAACTTTGCCAAGGTATGTAATTTATGAAAGTCATATTAAGCATCTCGATCTATCCCTATAGATCTTCATGCCTTATATGTAAGCAGCTTCACCGAGGTCTTTCATTGAAAAATTCTAATTCAAGTATCCTTTTATGCTATTCAGAAATTCTATATCATTTCCAATCAACAATATGTCATCCAGATATATATCAGAAATGCTACAGAGCTCCACTCACTTTCTTGTAAATATAGGCTTCACCGTAAGTCTGCATAAAACCATATGCTTTGATCACCTCATCAAAGCGTATATTCCAACTCTGTGATGCTTGCACCAGTCCATAGATGGATCACTGGAGCTTGCACACTTTGTTAGCACCTTTAGGATCGACAAACACTTCTGGCTGCATCATATACAACTCTTAATTAAGAAATCCATTAAGGATGCAGTTTTGACGTCCATTTGCCACATTTCATAATTATAAAATGCGGCAATTGCTAACATTATTGGGATGGACTTAAGCATCGCTACAGGTGAGAAGGTCTCATCATAGTCAACCCCTTGAACTTGTCGAAAACCTTTCGCGACAAGTCGAGATTTGTAGATGGTGACATTACCATCAGCGCATGTCTTCTTCTTGAAGATCCATTTATTCTCAATGGCTTGCTGATCATCGGGCAAGTCCACCAAAGTCCACACTTTGTTCTCAAACATGGATCCTATCTCAGATTTCATGGCCTCAAGCCATTTATCAAAATTTGGGCTCATCATAGCTTCTTCATAGTTCGTAGGTTCGTCATGGTCTAGTAACATGACTTCCAGGACAGGATTACCGTAGCACTCTGGTGTGCAACGTGCTATGTTCGACCTATGAGGTCCAGTAGTAATTTGATCTGAAATTTCATGATTATCATCATTAGCTACCTCTCTAGTTGGTGTAGGCATGGCGGGAATGGATTTCTCTGATGTGCTACTTTCCAAATTGACAGAAGGTACAATTACCTCATCAAGTTCTACTTTCCTCCCACTCACTTCTTTCGAGAGAAACTCCTTCTCTAGAAATGTTCCATTCTTGGCAACAAAGATCATGCCTTTGGATCTGTGGTAGAAGGTGTACCCAATTGTTTCCTTAGGGTATCCTATGAAGACGCCCTTCTTCGATTTGGGCTCGAGCTTATCAGGCTGAAGCCTTTTGAGATAAGTGTCGCAACCACAAACTTTAGGAAACGATATCTTAGGTTTCTTGCCAAACCATAGTCCATACAGTGTTGTCTCAACGGATTTAGATGGTGCCCTATTTAACGTGAATGCAGTTGTCTCTAATGTATAACCCCAAAATGATAGTGGTAAATCGGTAAGAGACATCATAGAACGCACTGTATCCAATAAAGTACGGTTACGACGTTCAGATACACTATTACGATGTGGTGTTCCAGGTGGCGTGAGTTGTGAAACAATTCCACATTGTTTTAAATGAAGGCCAAACTCGTAACTCAAGTATTTGCCTCTACGATCAGATCGTAGAAACTTTATTTTCTTTTTATGATGATTCTCCACTTCACTCTGAACTTTTCAAATGTTTTAGACTTGTGTTTCATCAAGTAGATATACCCATAGCTACTCAAATCATTTGTGAAGGTCAGAAAATAACGATACCTACCGCTTGCTTCAACACTCATCAGACCGCATACATCGGTATGTATTATTTCCAATAAGTCATTAGCTCGCTCCATTGTTCCGGAGAACAGAGTTTTAGTCATCTTGCCCATGAGGCATGGTTCGCAAGTATCAAATGATTCATAATCGAGTGATTCCAAATGTCCATCTGCATGGAGTTTCTTCATGCGCTTTACACCAATATGACCTAAACGGCAGTGCCACAAGTATGTTGCACTATCATTATCAACTTTGCATCTTTTGGCATCAATATTATGAATACGTGTGTCACTACGACCGAGATTCAATAAACCATTCCCATTGGGTGTATGACCATAGAAGGTTTTATTCATGTAAACAAAATAACAATTATTTTCTAACTTAAATGAATAAACGTATTGCAATAAACATGATCTAATCATATTCATGCTCAAAGCAAACACCAAATAACATTTATTTAGGTTCAACACTAATCCTGAAGGTAGAGGGAGTGTGCGATGGTGATCATATCTACCTTGGAATCATTTCCAACACACATCGTCACCTTGCTTTTAACTAGTCTTTGTTTATTCTGCAACTCATGTTTCGAGTTACTAACCTTAGCAACTGAACCAGTATCAAATACCCAGGGGCTACTATTAATACTAGTAAGTTACACATCAATAACATGTATATCAAATATACCTTTGGTCACTTTGCCATCCTTCTTATCCGCCAAGTATTTAGGCAGTCCCGTTTCCAGTGACCATTTCCTTTGCTATAGAGGCACTAAGTTTTAGGCTTGGGTCCAGCTTTGGGCTTCTTCATGGGAGCGGAAACTTGCTTGCCATTCTTCTTGAAGTTCCCTCTCTTTCCCTTGCCCTTTTTCTTGAAACTAGTGGTCTTGTTAACCATCAACACTTGATGCTCTTTATTGATTTCTACCATCGCCAATTTCAGCATCGTGAAAAGCTCGGGAATCATTTTTGTCATCCCTTGCATATTATAGTTCATCATGAAGTTCTAGTAGCTTGGAGATAGTGACTAGAGAACTTTGTCAATCACTATCTTATCTCGAATATTAACTCCCACTTGATTCAAGCGATTGTAGTACCCAGACATTCTGAGCACATGCTCACTAGTTGAGCTATTCTCCTCCATCTTGTAGGCAAAAGTACTTGTCAAAGGTCTCATACCTCTCGACACGGGCATGAGTCTGAAATACCAATTTCAGCTCTTGGAACATCTCATATGCTCTGTGGCGTTTAAAACATTTTCGAAGTCCCAGTTCTAAGCCGTAAAGCATGGCATACTAAACTATTAAGTAGTCATCATATTGAGTTAGCCAAATGTTCATAACGTCTGCATTTGCTCCTGTAATAGGTCTGTCACCTAGCGGTGCATCAAGGACATAATTCTTCTGTGCAGCAATGAGGATAATCCACATATCAGGGACCCAGTCTGCATCATTGCTACTATCATCTTTCAACTTAGTTTTCTCTAGGAACATACGAAAAATAGGGGAGCTACAACACGAGCTATTGATCTACAACATAATTTGCAAATACTATTTGTACTAAGTTCATGATAAATTTAAGTTCAATTAATCAAATTACTGAAGAACTCCCACTTAAATAGACATCCCTCAAGTCATCTAAGTGATACGCGATCCAAATCAACTAACCCATGCCCGATCATCACGTGAGATGGGGTAGTCATCAATGGTGAACATCTCTATGTTGATCATATCTACTATACGATTCACGTTCGACCTTTCGGTCTCTAGTGTTCCGAGGCCATGTCTGTACATGCTAGGCTTGTCAAGTTTAACCTGAGTATTCCGCATGTGCAAAAATGTCTTGCACCCATTGTATGTGAACGTAGAGTCTATCACACCCGATCATCATGTGGTGTCTCGACACGACGAACTGTAGCAATGGTGCATACTCAGGGAGAACACTTATACCTTGAAATTTAGTGAAGGGGTTATCTTATAATGCTACCAACGTACTAAGAAAAATAAGATGAATAAAAGATAAATATCACATGCAATCAAAATATGTGACATGATATGGCCATCATCTTGTGCTTTTGATCTCCATATCCAAAGCATCGTCATGATCTCCATCGTTACCAGCTCGACACCTTGATCTCCATCGTAGCGTCATGGTCATCTCGCCAACTATTGCTTCTACAACTATTGCTAACTCATAGCTATAAAGTAAAGCAATTACATGGCGTATGCATTTCATACAATAAAGAGACAACCATACGGCTCTTGTCGGTTGCCATATATCTTACAAAACATGATCATCTCATACAATAATGTATATCTCATCATGTCTTGACCATATCACATCACAACATACCCTGCAAAAACAAGTTAGACGTCCTCTACTTTGTTGTTACAAGTTTTATGTCGCTGCTACGGGCTTCTAGCAAGAACCGTTCTTACCTACGCATAAAACCACAACGATGTTTCATCAAGTTTGTTGTTTTAACCTTCTTCAAGGACTGTCCGTAGTCAAATTCGATTCAACTAAAGTAGGAGGAATCAGACACCCGCCAGCCACCTTTATGCAAAACTAGTTGCATGTCTATCGATGGAACCGGTCTCATGTGCGTGGACATGTAAGGTTGGTCCGGGCCGCTTCATCCGACAATACCGCCGAATCAAAACAAGACGTTGGTTGTAAGCAGTATGACTATCACCGCCCACAACTCTTTGTGTTCTACTCGTGCATATCATCTACGCATACACCTGGCTCATGATGCCATTGTTGGGAAATGTTGCATGGAAAACAAAAAAAATTCTACGCACACGCAATGATCTATCTATGGAGATACATAGAAACAAGGGGAAGAGTGTGTCTACGTTCCCTCGTAGACCGTAAGCGGAAGCGTTTAATAACGCGGTTCATGTAGTCGAACTTGTTCTAGCTCCGACCGATCAAGTACCAAACGTACGGTACCTCCGCGTTCTGCACACGTTCAGCTCGGTGACGTCCCTCGCCTTCTTGATCCAGCAAGACGTCGAGGTAGTAGATCAGTTCCGTCAGCACGACGGTGTGGTGACGGTGATGGTGAAGTGATCCTCGCAGGGCTTCGCCTAAGCACTACAAAAATATGACAGAGGGTGTAAACGGTGGAGGAGGGCACCCCACACGGCTAGGCCATTGTCTGGTTGTGCTAGGTGCCCCCTCCCACATATATATAGGTGGGGGGAAGGAGGGAGCAGCCAGGAGGGCGCCCCAAGTAGGCC
>NC_041391.1:531476521-531486701 GCF_002162155.2 Triticum dicoccoides | reverse complement strand
GGGAAGGAAAGAGGGGGGAGAGAAGGAAGTGGGAATCCTATTCCACACTTGCCTTTCCTCCTTCCCATTTCCTTCTATACCTTTGGCCAGCCCATATGCGGGGCGCACAAGCCCCTTGTGGCTGGTGCGTTTCCCCTCTTGGCCCATAAGGCCCATATCTTTTTTCGGGGGTGCCCGGAACCCCTTCTAGTGATCCGATATGTACCCGGTACCCTCCGGAACACTTCCGGTGTTCGAATAACATCGTCCTATATATCAATATTTACCTCTCGACCATTTCGAGACTCCTAGTCATGTCCGTGATCTCATCCGGAACTCTGAACGACATTCATTCATCAAATCACATAACGCATATAATACTATATCGTCATCGAACGTTAAGCCTGCGGACCCTACGGGTTCGAGAACTATGTAGACATGACCGAGACACTTCTTCAGTCAATAACCAGTAGCGGAACCTGGATGCCCATACTGGTCCTACATATTCTATGAAGATCTTTATCAGTCGAACCGTTATGACAACATATGTTATTCCCTTTGTCCATCAGTATGTTACTTGCTCGAGATTCGATTGTCGGTATCTTCATACCAAGTTCAATCTCGTTACCGGCAAGTCTCTTTACTCGTTCCGTAATACATCACCTCGTGACTAACTCCTTATCCGTTTGCTTGCAAGCTTATGATGTGTATTACGGAGAGGGCCCAGAGATACCTCTTCGATACTCGGACTGACAAATCCTATCTCGATCTATGACAACTCAACAAACACCTTCGAAGATACCTGTAGAGCATCTTTATAATCACCCAGTTACATTGTGACATTTGATAGCACACAAGGCATTCCTCCGGTATCCGGGAGTTGCATAATCTCATAGCCGAAGGAATATGTATTTGACATGAAGAAAGCAATAGCAATAAAACTGACCGATCATTATGCTAAGCTAACGGATGGGTCTTGTCCATCACATCATTCTTGTTGGGGAACATAGTGATTTCAAAAAAATTCCTACGCACACGCAAGATCATGGTGATGGTATAGCAACGAGAGGGGAGAGTGTTATCCATGTACCCTCGTAGACCGTAAGCGGAAGCGTTATGACAACGCGGTTGATGTAGTCGTACGTCTTCACGATCCGACCGATCCAAGCACCGAACGTACGGCACCTCCGTGTTCAGCACACGTTCAGCTCGATGACGTTCCCCGGGCTCCAATCCAGCAAAGCGTCGGGGATGAGTTCCGTCAGCACGACGGCATGGTGACAATGATGATGTTCTACCGGCGCAGGGCTTCGCCTAAGCTCCGCGACGATATGACCGAGGTGGAATATGGTGGAGGGGGCACCGCACACGGCTAAGGAACAATCCGCAGATCAACTTGTGTGTTCTAGGGGTGCCCCCTTCCCCCGTATATAAAGGGGGAGAGGAGGAGGGGGCCGGCCAAGGGGAGAGGCGCGCCCTAGGGGGGCAATCCTACTCCAAGTAGGTTTGGCCCCCCCTTTCCTATTAGGAGTAGGAGAGGGAAGGAAGAGAGGGGAGGGAAGAAGGAAAGGGGGGGTCGGCCCCCCTCCCAATTCGGATTGGGCTTGGGGGGCGCGCCCCCTCCTTTGCTCCTTCTCCCTCCTTTCCACTAAGGCCCAATAAGGCCCATATACTTACCGGGGGGTTCCGGTAACCTCCCGGAGCTCCAGTATATTCCCAATCTCATCCGGAACCTTTCTGGTATCCAAATATATCTGTCCAATATATCAATCTTTATTTCTCGACCATTTCGAGACTCCTCGTCATGTCCGTGATCACATCCGGGACTCCGAACAAACTTCGGTACATCAAAACTTATAAACTCATAATAAAATTGTCATCATAACGTTAAGCGTGCGGACCCTACGGGTTCGAGAACTATGTAGACATGACCTAGAACTATTCTCGGTCAATAACCAATAGCGGAACCTGGATGTCCATATTGGTTCCTACATATTCTACGAAGATCTTTATCGGTCAAACCGCATAACAACATACGTTGTTCCCTTTGTCATCGGTATGTTACTTGCCCGAGATTCGATCGTCGGTATCCAATACCTAGTTCAATCTCGTTACCGGCAAGTCTCTTTACTCGTTCCGTAATACATCATTTCATAACTAGCTCATTAGTTACAATGCTTGCAAGGCTTAAGTGATGTGTATTACCGAGAGGGCCCAGAGATACCTCACCGACAATCGGAGTGACAAAACCTAATCTCGAATTATGCCAACTCAACATGTACCTTTGGAGACACCTGTAGAGCACCTTTATAATCACCCAGTTACGTTGTGACGTTTGGTAGCACACAAAGTGTTCCTCCGGTAAACGGGAGTTGCATAATCTCATAGTTACAGGAACATGTATAAGTCATGAAGAAAGCAATAGCAACATACTAAACGATCAAGTGCTAAGCTAACAGAATGGGTCAAGTCAATCACATCATTCTCCTAATGATGTGATCCCGTTAATCAAATGACAGCTCTTTTGTCCATGGTTAGGAAACATAACCATATTTGATAAACGAGCTAGTCAAGTAGAGGCATACTAGTGACACTATGTTTGTCTATGTATTCACACATGTATTATGTTTCCGGTTAATACAATTCTAGCATGAATAATAAACATTTATCATGATATAAGGAAATAAATAATAACTGTTGGGGAACGTTGCAGAAAATTAAAATTTTTCCTACGGTTTCACCAAGATCCATCTATGAGTTCATTTAAGCAACGAGTCAAGGGAGAGAGTTTGCATCTACATACCACTTGTAGATCGCGTGCGGAAGCTTGCAAGGTGATGATGTAGTCGTACTCGACGTGATTCGAATCACCGATGACCAAGTGCTGAACGGACAGCACCTCCGCGTTCAACACACGTACGGGACGGGAGACGTCTCCTCCTTCTTGATCCAGCAAGGGGGAAGGAGAGGTTGAGGAAGACAGCTCCACCGGCAGCACGACGGCGTGGTGATGGTGGAGAGGCAGTACTCCGACAGGGCTTCGCCAAGCACACAACGGAGGAGGAGAGGTGTTGGGGAGGGGAGGGCTGCGCCTTGGAGGGTGGTCCGGCTGCCCTCCCCTCACCCCTCTATTTATAGGGGGAAGGGAGAAGGGGGCCGGCCCCCTAGAACCCATCTAGGGGGGGGTGCGGCGGCCTAGGGGAGAGGGGAGAGGGTGGCTTGCCCCCCAAGCCAAGGGGGGCGCCCCCTCTAGGGTTCCCCCTCAACCCTAGGCGCATGGGCCCAAGGGAGGGGGGTGCGTCCAGCCCACCAGGGGCTGGCTCCCTGCCCCACGCAGCCCATGTGGCCCCCCGGGAGGGGTGGCCCCTCCCGGTGGACCCCCGGAACCCTTCCGGTGGCCCCGGTACAATACCTGTATGACCCCGAAACTTCCCGGTGTCCGTTTGACAACTTCCCATATATAAATCTTTACCTCCGGACCCTTCCGGATCTCCTTGTGACGTCCAGGATCCCATCCGGGACTCCGAACAACATTCGGTAGTCACATACTAGTCTTCCTAATAACCCTAGCGTCACCGAACCTTAAGTGTGTAGACCCTACGGGTTCGGGAGACATGCAGACATGACCTAGACGCTCTCAGGTCAATAACCAACAGCGGGATCTGGATACCCATGATGGCTCCCACATGCTCCTCGATGTTGTCATCGGATGAACCACTATGTCGAGGATTTGATCAAACCCTGTATGCAATTCCCTTTGTCAATCGGTACGTTACTTGCCCGAGACTCGATCGTCGGTATCCCAATACCTTGTTCAGTCTCGTTACCGGCAAGTCACTTTACTCGTACCGTAATGCATGATCCCGTGTCCAACACCTTGGTCACATTGAGCTCATAATGATGATGCATTACCGAGTGGGCCCAGAGATACCTCTCCATCATACGGAGTGACAAATCCCAGTCTCGATCCGTGTTAACCCAACAGCTACTTTCGGAGATACCTGTAATGCACCTTTATAGTCACCCAGTTACGTTGTGACGTTTGATACACCCAAGGCACTCTTACGGTATCCGGGAGTTACACGATCTCATGGTCTAAGGAAGAGATACTTGACACTGGCAAAGCTCTAGCAAAACGAACTACACGATCTTTTATGCTATGCTTAGGATTGGGTCTTGTCCATCACATCATTCTCCTAATGATGTGATCCCGTTATCAACGACATCCAATGTCCATAGTCAAGAAACCATGACTATCTGTTGATCACAACGAGCTAGTCAACTAGAGGCTCACCAGGGACATGTTGTGGTCTAAGTATTCACACGTGTATTACGATTTCCGGATAATACAGTTATAGCATGAATAAAAGACATTTATCATGAACATTGAAATATAATAATACTTTTATTATTGCCTCTAGGGCATATTTCCAACAGTCTCCCACTTGCACTAGAGTCACCAATCTAGTTACATTGTGATGAATCGAACACCCATAGAGTTCTGGTGTTGATCATGTTTTGCACGCGAGAGAGGTTTAGTCAGCGGATCTGCGACATTCAGATCCGTGTGCACTTTGCAAATCTCTATGTCTCCATCTTGAACATTTTCACGGATGGAGTTGAAACGACGCTTGATGTGCCTGGTCTTCTTGTGAAACCTGGGCTCCTTGGCGAGGGCAATAGCTCCAGTGTTGTCACAAAAGAGTTTGATCGGCCCCGACGCATTGGGTATGACTCCTAGGTCGGTGATGAACTCCTTCACCCAAAATCGCTTCATGCGCTGCCTCCGAGGCTGCCATGTACTCCGCTTCACACGTAGATCCCGCCACGACGCTCTGCTTGCAGCTGCACCAGCTTACTGCTCCACCATTCAACATATACACGTATCCGGTTTGTGACTTAGAGTCATCCAGATTTGAGTCGAAGCTAGCGTCGACGTAACCCTTTACGACAAGCTCTTCGTCTCTTCCATAAACGAGAAACATGTACTTCGTCCTTTTCAGGTACTTCAGGATATTCTTGACCGCTGTCCAGTGTTCCTTGCCGGGATTACTTTGGTATCTTGCTACCAAACTTACGGCAAGGTTTACATCGGGTCTGGTACACAGCATGGCATACATAATAGATCCTATGGCTGAAGCATAGGGGATGACACTCATCTCTTCTTTATCTTTTGCCGTGGTCGGTGACTGAGCCGAGCTCAATCTCACACCTTGTAACATAGGCAAGAACCCCTTCTTGGACTGATCCATTTTGAACCTCTTCAAAATCTTATCAAGGTATGTGCTTTGTGAAAGACCTATGAGGCGTCTCGATCTATCTCTATAGATTTTGATGCCTAATATATAAGCAGCTTCTCCAAGGTCCTTCATTGAAAAACACTTATTCAAGTAGGCCTTAATGCTGTCCAGAAATTCTATATTATTTCCCATCAAGAGTATGTCATCTACATATAATATGAGAAATGCTACAGAGCTCCCACTCACTTTCTTGTAAACGCAGGCTTCTCCATAAGTCTGCATAAACCCAAACGCTTTGATCATCTCATCAAAGCGAATGTTCCAACTCCGAGATGCTTGCACCAGTCCATAAATGGATCGCTGGAGCTTGCATACTTTGTTAGCGTTCCGAGGATCGACAAAACCTTCCGGCTGCATCATATACAGTTCTCCCTTAAGATGTCCGTTAAGGAATGCCGTTTTGACGTCCATTTGCCATATCTCATAATCATAGTATGCGGCAATTGCTAACATGATTCGGACGGACTTCAGCTTCGCTACGGGAGAGAAAGTCTCGTCGTAGTCAATCCCTTGAACTTGTCGATAACCCTTAGCGACAAGTCGAGCCTTATAGATGGTAACATTACCATCCGCGTCCGTCTTCTTCTTAAAGATCCATTTGTTTTCTATCGCTCGCCGATCATCGGGCAAGTCTGTCAAAGTCCATACTTTGTTTTCATACATGGATTCTATCTCGGATTTCATGGCTTCAAGCCATTTGTTGGAATCCGGGCCCGCCATCGCTTCTTCATAGTTCGAAGGTTCATTGTTATCTAACAACATGATTTCCAGGACAGGGTTGCCGTACCACTCTGGTGCGGAACGTGTCCTTGTGGACCTACGAAGTTCAGCAGTAACTTGATCCGAAGTACCTTGATCATCATCATTGTTTTCCTCTTCAGTTGGTGTGGGCATCACAGGAACGGTTTCCTGCGCTGCGCCACCTTCCCGCTCAAGAGGTAGTACTTCATCGAGTTCTACTTTCCTCCCACTTACTTCTTTCGAGAGAAACTCTTTTTCCAAAAAGCATCCGTTCTTGGCAACAAAGATCTTGCCTTCGGATCTTAAGTAGAAGGTATACCCGACAGTTTCCTTAGGGTATCCTATGAATACGCATTTTTCCGACTTGGGTTCGAGCTTTTCAGGTTGAAGTATCTTGACATAAGCATCGCATCCCCAAACTTTTAGAAACGACAGCTTAGGTTTCTTTCCAAACCATAATTCATACGGTGTCGTCTCAATGGATTTAGACGGTGCCCTATTTAAAGTGAATGTAGCTGTCTCTAGAGCGTATACCCAAAATGACAGCGGTAAATCGGTAAGAGACATCATAGACTGCACCATATCCAATAGGGTGCGATTACGATGTTCGGACACACCGTTTCGCTGAGGTGTTCCAGGCGGCGTGAGCTGTGAAACGATTCCACATTTCCTTAAGTGTGTGCCAAATTCGTGACTTAAGTATTCTCCTCCATGATCTGATCGTAAGAATTTTATCTTTCGGTCACGTTGATTCTCTACCTCATTCTGAAATTCCTTGAACTTTTCAAAGGTTTCAGACTTGTGTTTCATTAAGTAGACATACCCATATCTACTCAAGTAATCAGTGAGAGTGAGAACATAACGATATCCTCCGCGAGCCTCAACGCTCATTGGACCGCACACATCGGTATGTATGATTTCCAACAAGTTGGTTGCTCGCTCCATTGTTTCGGAGAACGGAGTCTTGGTCATTTTGCCCAAAAGGCATGGTTCGCACGTGTCAAACGATTCATAATCAAGAGACTCTAAAAGTCCATCGGCATGGAGCTTCTTCATGCGCTTGACACCAATGTGACCAAGGCGGCAGTGCCACAAGTATGTGGGACTATCGTTATCAAATTTAAATCTTTTGGTATCTACACTATGAACATGTGTAATATTACGCTCGAGATTCATTAAGAATAAACCATTGACCATCGGAGCATGACCATAAAACATATCTCTCATATAAATCGAACAACCATTATTCTCAGACTTAAATGAGTAGCCATCTCGTATTAAACGAGATCCAGATACAATGTTCATGCTCAAACTTGGCACTAAATAACAATTATTAAGGTTCAAAACTAATCCCGTGGGTAAATGTAGAGGCAGCGTGCCGACGGCGATCACATCGACTCTGGAACCATTCCCGACGCGCATCGTCACCTCGTCCTTCGCCAGTCTCCGTTTATTCCGTAGCTCCTGCTGTGAGTTACAAATATGAGCAACGGCACCGGTATCAAATACCCAGGAGTTACTACGAGTACTGGTAAGGTACACATCAATCACATGTATATCAAATATACCTTTGGTCTTGCCGGCCTTCTTATCCGCTAAGTATTTGGGGCAGTTCCGCTTCCAGTGACCCTTCCCCTTGCAATAAAAGCACTCAGTCTCAGGCTTAGGTCCATTCTTTGACTTCTTCCCGGTAACTGGCTTACCAGGCGCGGCAACCTCCTTGCCGTCCTTCTTGAAGTTCTTCTTACCCTTGCCCTTCTTGAACTTAGTGGTCTTATTGACCATCAACACTTGATGTTCTTTCTTGATTTCAGCCTCTGCTGACTTCAGCATCGAGAACACTTCAGGAATGGTCTTTTCCATCCCCTGCATGTTGTAGTTCATCACAAAGCTCTTGTAGCTTGGTGGGAGCGACTGGAGGATTCTGTTAATGACCGCCTCATCTGGGAGGTTAATGTTCAGCTGGGTCATACGGTTGTGCAACCCAGACATCTTCAGGATGTGCTCACTGACAGAACTGTTTTCCTCCATCTTACAACTGTAGAACTTGTCGGAGACATCATATCTCTCGACCCGGGCATGAGCTTGAAAAACTAGTTTCAGCTCTTCGAACATCTCATATGCTCCGTGGTGCTCAAAACGCTTTTGGAGCCCCGGTTCTAAGCTGTAAAGCATGCCACACTGAACGAGGGAGTAATCATCAGCGCGAGTTTGCCAAGCATTCATAATGTCTTGGTTCTCTGGGACGGGAGCGTCACCTAGCGGTCCCTCTAGGACATATTGTTTCCTGGCAGCTATGAGGATGATCCTCAGGTTCCGGACCCAGTCCGTATAGTTGCTGCCATCATCTTTCAGCTTGGTTTTCTCTAGGAACGCGCTGAAGTTCATGTTGACATTAGCATTGGCCATTGATCTACAAGACATATTTGCAAAGGTTTTAGACTAAGTTCATGATAATTAAGTTCTAATCAAATTATGAACTCCCACTTAGATTAGACATCCCTCTAGTCATCTAAGTGTTACACGATCCGAGTCGACTAGGCCGTGTCCGATCATCACGTGAGACGGACTAGTCATCGTCGGTGAACATTCTCATGTTGATCGTATCTTCCATACGATTCGTGTTCGACCTTTCGGTCTCCGTGTTCCGAGGCCATGTCTGCACATGCTAGGCTCGTCAAGTTAACCCTAAGTGTTTCGCTGTGTAAAACTGTCTTACACCCGTTGTATGTGAACGTAAGAATCCATCACACCCGATCATCACGTGGTGCTTAGAAGCGACGAACTGTAGCAACGGTGCACAGTTAGGGGAGAACACTTCTTGAAATTTTATAAGGGATCATCTTATTTACTACCGTCGTCCTAAGTAAACAAGATGCATAAACATAATAAACATCACATGCAATTATATAGTTGTGACATGATATGGCCAATATCATATAGCTCCATTGATCTTCATCTTCGGGGCTCCATGATCATCTTGTCACCGGCTTGACACCATGATCTCCATCATCATGATCTCCATCATCGTGTCTTCATGAATTTGTCACGCCAACGACTACTTCTACTTCTATGACTAACGTTTAGCAACAAATTAAAGTAGTTTACATGGCGTTATTCAATGACACGCAGGTCATACAAAAAATAAAGACAACTCCTATGGCTCCTGCCGGTTGTCATACTCATCGACATGCAAGTCATGAATCCTATTACAAAGAACATGATCTCATACATCACAATTCATCATTCATCACAACTTCTGGCCATATCACATCACATGATCAATCGCTGCAAAAACAAGTTAGACGTCCTCTAATTGTTGTTGCATCTTTTACGTGGCTGCAATTGGGTTCTAGCAAGAACGTTTTCTTACCTACGAATCACCACAACGTGATTTTGTCAACCTCTATTTACCCTTCATAAGGGCCCTGTTCATCGATTCCGCTCCAACTAAAGTGGGAGAGACAGACACCCGCCAGCCACCTTATGCAACTAGTGCATGTCAGTCGGTGGAACCGGTCTCACGTAAGCGTACGTGTAAGGTTGGTCCGGGCCGCTTCATCCCACAATACCGTTGAGCAAGAAAAGACTAGTAGAGGCAAGTAAGATGACAAAATCCATGCCCACAACAAAATTGTGTTCTACTCGTGCAAAGAGAACTACGCATAGACCTAGCTCATGATGCCACTGTTGGGGAACGTTGCAGAAAATTAAAAATTTTCCTACGGTTTCACCAAGATCCATCTATGAGTTCATCTAAGCAACAAGTCAAGGGAGAGAGTTTGCATCTACATACCACTTGTAGATCGCGTGCGGAAGCTTGCAAGGTGATGATGTAGTCGTACTCGACGTGATTCGAATCACCGATGACCAAGTGCTGAACGGACAGCACCTCCGCGTTCAACACACGTACGGGACGGGAGACGTCTCCTCCTTCTTGGTCCAGCAAGGGGGAAGGAGAGGTTGAGGAAGACAGCTCCACCGGCAGCACGACGGCGTGGTGATGGTGGAGAGGCAGTACTCCGACAGGGCTTCGCCAAGCACACAACGGAGGAGGAGAGGTGTTGGGGAGGGGAGGGCTGCGCCTTGGAGGGTGGTCCGGCTGCCCTCCCCTCACCCCTCCATTTATAGGGGGAAGGGAGAAGGGGGCCGGCCCCCTA
>NC_041391.1:531467916-531476472 GCF_002162155.2 Triticum dicoccoides | reverse complement strand
GGGGGGGGGTGCGGCGGCCTAGGGGAGAGGGGAGAGGGTGGCTTGCCCCCCAAGCCAAGGGGGGCGCCCCCTCTAGGGTTCCCCCTCAACCCTAGGCGCATGGGCCCAAGGGAGGGGGGTGCGGCCAGCCCACCAGGGGCTGGCTCCCTGCCCCACGCAGCCCATGTGGCCCCCCGGGAGGGGTGGCCCCTCCCGGTGGACCCCCGGAACCCTTCCGGTGGCCCCGGTACAATACCGGTATGACCCCGAAACTTCCCGGTGTCCGTTTGACAACTTCCCATATATAAATCTTTACCTCCGGACCCTTCCGGATCTCCTTGTGACGTCCAGGATCCCATCCGGGACTCCGAACAACATTCGGTAGTCACATACTAGTCTTCCTAATAACCCTAGCGTCACCGAACCTTAAGTGTGTAGACCCTACGGGTTCGGGAGACATGCAGACATGACCTAGACGCTCTCAGGTCAATAACCAACAGCGGGATCTGGATACCCATGATGGCTCCCACATGCTCCTCGATGTTGTCATCGGATGAACCACTATGTCGAGGATTTGATCAAACCCTGTATGCAATTCCCTTTGTCAATCGGTACGTTACTTGCCCGAGACTCGATCGTCGGTATCCCAATACCTTGTTCAGTCTCGTTACCGGCGAGTCACTTTACTCGTACCGTAATGCATGATCCCGTGTCCAACACCTTGGTCACATTGAGCTCATAATGATGATGCATTACCGAGTGGGCCCAGAGATACCTCTCCGTCATACGGAGTGACAAATCCTAGTCTCGATCCGTGTTAACCCAACAGCTACTTTCGGAGATACCTGTAATGCACCTTTATAGTCACCCAGTTACGTTGTGACGTTTGATACACCCAAGGCACTCTTACGGTATCCGGGAGTTACACGATCTCATGGTCTAAGGAAGAGATACTTGACACTAGCAAAGCTCTAGCAAAACGAACTACACGATCTTTTATGCTATGCTTAGGATTGGGTCTTGTCCATCACATCATTCTCCTAATGATGTGATCCCGTTATCAACGACATCCAATGTCCATAGTCAGGAAACCATGACTATCTGTTGATCACAAGGAGCTAGTCAACTAGAGGCTCACCAGGGACATGTTGTGGTCTAAGTATTCACACGTGTATTACGATTTCCGGATAATACAGTTATAGCATGAATAAAAGACATTTATCATGAACATTGAAATATAATAATACTTTTATTATTGCCTCTAGGGCATATTTCCAACAATAACTTTATTATTGCCTCTAGGGCATATTTCCTTCAGTCTCCCACTTGCACTAGAGTCAATAATCTAGTTCACATCGCCATGTGATTTAACACCAATATTCATATCTGTATATGATTAACACCCATAGTTCACATCGTTATGTGACCAACACCCAAAAGGTTTACTAGAGTCAATAATCTAGTTCACATCGCTTATGTGATTAACACCAAAAGAGTACTAAGGTGTGATCATGTTTTGCTCGTGAGAGAAGCTTAGTCAATGGGTCTGTCATATTCAGAGCCGTATGTATTTTGCAAATATTCTATGTCTACAATGTTCTGCACGGAGCTACTCTAGCTAATTGCTCCCACTTTCAATATGTATCCAGATTGAGACTTAGAGTCATCTGGATTGGTGTAAAAGCTTGTATCGTTGTAACTTTTATGACGAGCTCTTTTATCACCTCCATAATCGAGAAACATCTCCTTAGTCCTTACTAAGGATATTCTTGACCGCTGTCCAGTGATCTACTATTAGATCAAAATTGTATTCCTTTGCCAAACACAGAGCAAGGCATACAATAGGTCTGGTTCACAACATAGCATACTTTATAGAACCTATGACTGAGGCATAGGGAATGACTTTTCATTCTCTTTCTATCTTCTGCCGTGGTCGGGTTTTGAGTCTTACTCAATTTCACACCTTGCAGTACAGGCAAGAACTCTTTCTTTGACTGTTCCATTTTGAACTATTTCAAAATCTTGTCAAGGTATGTACTCATTGAAAATCATATCAAGTGTCTTGATCTATCTCAATAGATCTTGATGCTTAATATGTAAGCAGCTTCATTGAGGTCTTTCTTTGAAAAACTCCTTTCAAACACTCCTTTACGTTTTGTAGAATAATTCTACATTATTTCTGATCAACAATATGTCATTCACATATACTTATCAGAAATGTTGTAGTGCTCCCACAGACTTTCTTGTAGATACAGGCCTTTCCAAAAGTCTGTATAAAACCATATGCTTTGATCAACTCATCAACGCATATATTCCAACTCCGAGATGCTTGCACCAGTCCATTGATGGATCGCTGGAGCTTGCATATTTTGTTAGCACCGTTAGGATTGATAAAACCTTCTGGTTGCATCATATACAACTCTTCTTTAATAAATCCATTAAAGAATGTAGTTTTGACATCCATTTGCCAGATTTCATAACATGTGACAATTGCTAACATGATTCGGACAGACTTAAGCATCGCTACAGTTGAGAAAATCTCATTGTAGTCAACACCTTGAACTTGTCGAAAACCTTTTGACAAGTCGAGCTTTGTAGATAGTAACACTATTATCAGTGTCCGTCTTCCTCTTGAAGATCCATTTATTTAACATGGCTTGCTGATCATCGAGCAAGTCAACCAAAGTCCATACTTTGTTCTCATACATGGATCCTATCTCAGATTTCATGGCCTCAAGCCATTTCGCAGAATCTGGGCTCATCATCGCTTCCTCATAGTTCGTAGGTTCATCATGGTCTAGTAACATGACTTCTAGAACACGATTATCGTACCACTCTGGTGCGGATCTTATTCTGGAAGACCTACGAGGTTCGGTAGTAACTTGATCTGAAGCTTCATGATCATCATCATTAACTTCCTCACTAATCGGTGTAGGCATCACTGGAACTGATTCCTGTGATGCACTTTCCAATTTGGGAGAAGGTACAATTACCTTATCAAGTTCTACTTTCCTCCCACTCACTTCTTTCAAGAGAAACTCCTTCTCTAGAAAGGATCCATCTTAGCAACGAATATTGCTTTCGGATCTGTGATAGAAGGTGTACCCAATAGTTACCTTTGGGTATTCTATGAAGAGGCACTTCTCCGATTTGGGTTCGAGCTTATCAGGTGAAAACTTTTTCACATAAGCATCGCAGCCCCAAATTTTAAGAAACGACAACTTTGGTTTCTCGCCAAACCACAGTTCATAAGGCGTCGTCTCAACGGATTTTGATGGTGCCCTATTTAAAGTGAATGCAGCTGTCTCTAATGCATAACCCCAAAATGATAGTGGTAAATCGATAAGAGACATCATAGATTGCACTATATCCAATAAAGTACGGTTATGATGTTCGGACACACCATTAAGCTGTGGTGTTCCAAGTGGCATGAGTTTGTGAAACTATTCCACATTGTTTTAATTGAAGACCAAACTCGTAACTCAAATATTTGTCTCCGCGATCAAATTGCAGAAACTTTATTTTCTTGTTACGATCATTCTCCACTTCACTCTGAAATTCTTTGAACTTTTCAAATGTTTCAGACTTGTGCTTCATTAAGTAGATATACTCATATCTGCTCAATTCATATTGTGAAGGTCAGAAAATAATGATACCCGCCACGAGCATCAATACTCATTGGACTGCATACATCAGTATGTATTATTTCCAATAAGTCACTAGCTCGTTCCATTGTTCCGGAGAATGGAGTTTTAGTCATCTTTCCCATAAGGCACGGTTCGCAAGCATCAAATGATTCATAACCAAGTGATTCCAAAAATCCATCTTTATGGAGTTTCTTCATGCGCTTTACACCGATATGACCCAAACGGCAGTGTCACAAATAAGTTGCACTATCATTATCAACTTTGCATCTTTTGGCATCAATATTATGAATATGTGTATTACTACGATCGAGATCCAACAAACTATTTTCATTGGGTGTATGACCATCGAAGGTTTTATTCATGTAAATAGAACAACAATTATTCTTTGACTTTAAATGAATAACCGTATCGCAATAAACATGATCAAATCATATTCATGCTCAACGCAAACGCCAAATAACATTTATTTAGGTTTAACACTAATCCCGAAAGTATAGGGAGTGTGCGATGATGATCATATCAATCTTGGAACCACTTCCAACACACATCGTCACTTCACCCTCAACTAGTCTCTGTTTATTCTGTAACTCCTGTTTCGAGTTACTAATATTTAGCAACCGAACAAGTATCAAATGCTCAGAGGTTACTATAAACACTAGTAAGGTACACATCAATAACCTGTATATAAAATATACCCTTGTTCACTTTGCCATCCTTCTTATCCACCAAATATTCAGGGCATTTCCTCTTCCAGTGACCATTTCCTTTGCAGTATAATCATTCAGTTTCAGGCTTTGGTCCAGCTTTGGGCTTCTTCGCGGGAGTGACAACTTGCTTGTCATTCTACTTGAAGTTTCCCTTTCTTTCCCTTTGCCCTTTTCTTGAAACTAGTGATCTTGTCAACCATCAACACTTGATGCTTTTTCTTGATTTCTACCTTCGTCGATTTCAACATCACGAAGAGCTCGGGAATCATTTTCGTCATCCCTTGCATACTGTAGTTCATCACAAAGTTCTACTAACTTGGTGATGGTGACTAGAGAACTCTGTCAATCACTATTTTATCTGGAAGATTAACTCCCACTTGATTCAAGCGATTGTAGTATCCAGACAATCTGAGCACATGCTCACTAGTTGAGCGATTCTCCTCCATCTTTTAGCCATAGAACTTGTTGGAGACTTCATATCTCTCAATTCGGGTATTTGCTTGAAATATTAACTTTAACTCCTGGAACATCGCATATGGTCCATGACGTTCAAAACGTCTTTCAAGTCCCGATTCTAAGCCATTAAGCATGGTGCACTAAACTATCAAGTAGTCATCATATTGAGCTAGCCAAACGTTCATAACATCTACATCTGCTCCTGCAATAGGTCTGTCACCCACGGTGCATTAAGGACATAATTCTTCTGTGCGGCAATGAGGATAAACCTCAGATCACGGATCCAATCCGCATCATTGCTACTAACATCTTTCAACACAATTTTCTCTAGGAACATATCAAAATAAACATATGAAAGCAACAATGCAAGCTATTGATCTACAACATAATTTGCAAAATACTACCAGGACTAAGTTCATGATAAATTTAAGTTCAATTAATCATATTACTTAAGAACTCCCACTTAGATAGACATCCCTCTAATCCTCTAAGTGATTACGTGATCCATATCAACTAAACCATGTCCGATCATCACGTGAGATGGAGTAGTTTTCAATGGTGAACATCACTATGTTGATCATATCTACTATATGATTCACGCTCGACCTTTCGGTCTCCGTGTTCCGAGGCCATATCTGTATATGCTAGGCTCGTCAAGTTTAACCTGAGTATTCCGCGTGTGCAACTGTTTTGCACCCGTTGTATTTGAACGTAGAGCCTATCACACCCGATCATCACGTGGTGTCTCAGCACGAAGAACTTCCGCAACGGTGCATACTCAGGGAGAACACTTCTTGATAATTAGTGAGAGATCATCTTAAAATGCTACCGTCAATCAAAGCAAGATAAGATGCATAAAGGATAAACATCACATGCAATCAATATAAGTGATATGATATGGCTATCATCATCTTGTGCTTGTGATCTCCATCTCCGAAGCACCATCGTGATCACCATCGTCACCGGCACGACACCTTGATCTCCATCGTAGCATCGTTGTCGTTTACGCCATCTATTGCTTCTACGACTATCGCTACCGCTTAGAGATAAAGTAAAGCAATTACAGGGTGTTTGCATTTCATACAATAAAGCGACAACCATATGGCTCCTGCCAGTTGCCGATAACTTCGGTTACAAAACATGATCATCTCATACAATAAAATATAGCATCATGTGTTGACCATATCACATCACAACATGCCCTGCAAAAACAAGTTAGACGTCCTCTACTTTGTTGTTGCAAATTTTATGTGGCTGCTACGGGCTGAGCAAGAACCATTCTTACCTACGCATCAAACCCACAATGATAGTTTGTCAAGTTAGTGTTGTTATAACCTTCGCAAGGACCGGGCGTAGCCACACTCGGTTCAACTAAAGTTGGAGAAACAGACACCCGCTAGTCACCTGTGTGCAAAGCACGGCGGTAAAACCAGTCTCGCGTAAGCGTACGCGTAATGTCGGTCCAGGCCGCTTCATCCAACAATACCGCTGAACCAAAGTATGACGTGCTGGTAAGCAGTATGACTTGTATCGCCCACAACTCACTTGTGTTCTACTTGTGCATATAACATCAACGCATAAAACCTAGGCTCGGATGCCACTGTTGGGGAACGTAGTGATTTCAAAAAAATTCCTATGCACACGCAAGATCATGGTGATGGTATAGCAACGAGAGGGGAGAGTGTTGTCCACGTACCCTCGTAGACCGTAAGCGGAAGCGTTATGACAACGCGGTTGATGTAGTCGTACGTCTTCACTATCCGACCGATCCAAGCACCGAACGTACGGCACCTCCGTGTTCAGCACACGTTCAGCTCGATGACGTTCCTCGGGCTCCAATCCAGCAAAGCGTCGGGGATGAGTTCCGTCAGCACGACGGCGTGGTGACGATGATGATGTTCTACCGGCGCAGGGCTTCGCCTAAACTCCGCGACGATATGACCGAGGTGGAATATGGTGGAGGGGGGCACCGCACACGGCTAAGGAACAATCCGTAGATCAACTTGTGTGTTCTAGGGGTGCCCCCTTCCCCCGTATATAAAGGGAGAGAGGAGGAGAGGGCCGGCCAAGGGGAGAGGCGCGCCCTAGGGGGGCAATCCTACTCCAAGTAGGTTTGCCCCCCCCCCCCTTTCCTATTAGGAGTAGGAGAGGGAATGAAGATAGGGGAGGGAAGAAGGAAAGGGGGGCCGGCCCCCCTCCCAATTTGGATTGGGCTTGGGGGGCGCGCCCCCTCCTTTGCTCCTTCTCCCTCCTTTCCACTAAGGCCCAATAAGGCACATATACTTACCGAGGGGTTCCGGTAACCTCCCGGAGCTCCAGTATATTCCCAATCTCATCCGGAACCTTTCCGGTATCCAAATATATCCGTCCAATATATCAATCTTTATGTCTCGACCATTTCGAGACTCCTCGTCATGTCCGTGATCACATCCGGGACTCCAAACAAACTTCGGTACATTAAAACTTATAAACTCATAATAAAACTTTCATCGTAACATTAAGCGTGCGGACCCTACGGGTTCGAGAACTATGTAGACATGACCTAGAACTATTCTCGGTCAATAACCAATAGCGGAACCTGGATGTCCATATTGGTTCCTACATATTCTACGAAGATCTTTATCGGTCAAACCGCATAACAACATATGTTGTTCCCTTTGTCATTGGTATGTTACTTGCCCGAGATTCGATCGTCGGTATCCAATACCTAGTTCAATCTCGTTCCCGGCAAGTCTCTTTACTCGTTCCGTAATACATCATTTCATAACTAGCTCATTAGTTACAATGCTTGCAAGGCTTAAGTGATGTGTATTACCGAGAGGGCCCAGAGATACCTCTCCGACAATCGGAGTGACAAAACCTAATCTCGAATTATGCCAACTCAACATGTACCTTTGGAGACACCTGTAGAGCACATTTATAATCACCCAGTTATGTTGTGACGTTTGGTAGCACACAAAGTGTTCCTCCGGTAAACGGGAGTTGCATAATCTCATAGTTACAGGAACATGTATAAGTCATGAAGAAAGCAATAGCAACATACTAAACGATCAAGTGCTAAGCTAACGGAATGGATCAAGTCAATCACATCATTCTCCTAGTGATGTGATCCCGTTAATCAAATGACAACTCTTTTGTTCATGGTTAGGAAACATAACCATCTTTGATAAATGAGCTAGTCAAGTAGAGGCATACTAGTGACACTATGTTTGTCTATGTATTCACACATGTATTATGTTTCCGGTTAATACAATTCTAGCATGAATAATAAACATTTATCATGATATAAGGAAATAAATAATAACTTTATTATTGCCTCTAGGGCATATTTCCTTCAATTCTCCTAATGATGTGGTCCCATTATCAAATGGCAACACATGTCCATGGTTAGGAAACCTTAACCATCTTTGATCAACGAGCTAGTCTAGTAGAGGCTTACTGGGACACGTTATTTGTTTATGTATTCACACATGTATTTAAGTTTCTGATCAATACAATTCTAGCATGAATAATAAACCTTTATCATGAATAAGGAAATATAAAATAACAACTTTATTATTGCCTCTAGGGCATATTTCCTTCACCACAAATGACTCTGAAGCCCCGATGGACCAGAAGCTTGCGTTCCTAGGGAGCTTAGTATCTTAGTGAATAGAGGGAGCGGGGCGGCGGCGTGCGGTGCGGGCGAGGGCGGGAGGCGGTGGCGTGATGTGTGGGCGAGGGCAGGCGGCGACGTACGATGCGGGCGAGGGCAGGCGGCGGCGTGC
>NC_041391.1:531357099-531467242 GCF_002162155.2 Triticum dicoccoides | reverse complement strand
CATGATGTGCAGGCGAGGGCGGGCGGCGGCGGCATGCGTTGCGGGCGGGGGCGGGCGAAGGCCGAGCCGGAGGCGGGCGGGGCGGTGGCGACAATGGTGATTTGGGGCGGTGGCAACGATTTGGGGCGGAGGGTCGCGAGCGGGAAGGATAATGAACTGGCAGTTGGTCGTTTCACGGGCGGCCACGGTTTTACATCAGATGTATCTAGTGATATAAATTTGCATCACAAAGTTTTAAATTTTACATCTCCGGGAGGCGGTGATGTAATTTTTTTTACATATGAGTCATCTGTTGGAGTAGCGTTTTTTGCTCTCGGAGATCCAAAAGTTAGGTATTTTTTACATATGAACCGTCTATTGGAGATGCTCTAACTTGTTAGGGCAACACCAACGCGGTCCATTAAAACAGACACCATTATACATGGACACGTGATACATGGACAAGAACAGGGTCGCACCAGTTTTTTTGAAGGAAATTTTGTTTGTACCACTTTAGGTTTTGCCAAATTTTCTTATGTCACTCTAGATTTTGACATTTCACTTTTGTCATTCTTAGTTTTTGACAATTATCACAATTGCCATTTCCGTGGCAAAAGGAGTGAGAATTGTGCTACATTTCAAAAGCTAAGAGTGGCAAAAAATGAAATAAAGTTATTTTGATTTTGCCACGGAATGACAATTGTGATAACTGTCAAAAGATAAGAGTGGCAGAAACAAAATTTTCCTTTTTTTTCTATACCGAGACTACTCAAAACAAGCAAAGATAAATAGCACAATCCTTAAGCAATCGAAAGATAAATATTTCAGTGCAACAATAATTCAAATAAAAATATTACAATCCAAACATAAAATTTTAAAATAATATTTTGTATTTGAATTCACCTTAACAGGACACATGTTCTACTTTTCCATAGGACCCCATGATGCTCGACACCATCTGATGCCTCGTGCGCTATTTTGATTTGACATTGAATGCCCCTTTAGGACGTGTTTGGTTTCATGCATAGCCTCACGCTGCATCATATCCACCATCCTGGGCGAGTCTAGCCTGAAGCCAATGCAAAAACAGGTAGAGATGTATGTTTGGTTGTGTGTATGATATTGGGCAGGCCAATGTGAGATGGTGTTTGGAAGTCTGTATGTGAAATTGGTGAGCTCCTGCACCACCAGCGCCCCACGGCGCCGCCGCGACCACCGGCAGTCGGGCCGAGCCGGCACAAGCGCGCCTCCCCCTCCGACGCAACTCCTGCCAGCACACGCATCCAGGTACCGGCGAGTAGAGGAGCATGGACGTTCGACGACGGGCTCGCAGCGGATGATGGAGCTCGAACTGGTGGCGAAAGAGGGAGGTAGGATGGCGGGGTTGAGACGGACGAGGGGGCTCTGCCAGTTGCGGAGGTGGTAGCTCTGACCGGCGGCGCAAGAAGAAGCTCCGGACGGCGGCGGCGGCGATTGATTTGTTTCCTCGATCCGATCTGTGAGCAGAGGAAAGAGAGTTGCGGTGGCAGTTTTCAAGTAATTCTGGACAATAGTAGGTTCATTCTCGTGTACCGCTTCGCTTTAAGTGGAAGTGCGGGTGCAGGCGCAAGGCTGCACGCAGGAACGCTCGATTTCTGCGTTCCTCTCAGCCTGGCTGGGAGGCCTGCTTTTGCATTAGTTGGGCCAGGCTGAGAAGGCAGCACAGGACACCAAACAGGCCAGCTTTTGCGATGCAGGTGCGAGCAGAGAAACCAAACACGCTCTTAGTGAACCCTCTATGCATGCACCGTGCCAACAAGAACTATCCTCATCATCATCGTTTCATCTTCATATTCCTCCTCCTCATTCGATGAAGACGACTCAATGAATTAGGACTATAAGTACTTCTTGTCCATATCTAATGTTTTGCTTCAAATTAAACAACAAGAACGTAAAATATCACCAATGACATTTTATCAAACATTAGCCGCACATGGTGTATGTCATGGATGGTGTCGGCAGATAGCGAAGGATACCTGGGCTGCGACCGGATCCAAAGTGAAAGAACGACGTAGTTGAAGGCAGGAAGGCGCCTAGGTGGAGCGGCGACAGGAATGGCACAACAGGGCCGTCAGTCGCTAACTAAAATGGATACATAGCACAAAAGAGAGGGACAAAATGAGGAAAAGGTGCTCCAGGTGGGGATTTCGGATGGACGGTGGCAGTGGTTCGAACACTCCCAAACTTTTCGTACGTTTGGTTCCTGTTTGTCGAAGTTCGGACATCTGAACCGGTCCGGACAAATTTGATGAACCGTGTCGGACGACAAAGATGTGTTTGAAAATGCCGGTCCGAGCATTCAGGAGAGGTTTTTTTTTTTTAGGTACATTCAGGAGCGGTTTACAGGAACGAAGTTGTCGTTAATTAGGGGAGCCTCATGTACAGTAGTAGTACTATCGAATAGGCATACGGCGATTGATTTGACGTGATTTTCAGATTCCCCGACAATCAACAACCTGTCCCGTTTTCCAATGGCGTCAAACTCAGGCTAAGCAAAGGGTGCACCGGCCCGTCGGCCCGTCGGGTGGCCGGCAGATACGACACGGCCGCGCCGCCTCGGCGAGACCCCCGTCCCGACCGCCGTGTAGCAGCACGGCCACGGCGGTCCGTCACACGCCCCGCACCTGCGCAACTTCAGCACCAAACACGTCACGTACGGGTGCCATGCGTGGATAATGGGGCGGGCCCCGGCGCGGGGGAGCACGGGTGGCCCACCCGAATGCGTCCCACGGTGCCGGCACGCCACGCATCCAGGCGGGCGATACGGACGGCGCGGATCGCCTGAAAACCGAACGACCGACCGACCTCGCCGGGGCGGGGCGGGGCGGAGGCGACGCCCCTATATAAATACTCGGGGAGGCACACCGCTGGGTCGGCGTGCGCGTGCTTTGGCAGCGGCATTCGCTCGATTTCCAGGGCGGATCAGACGGCCGGGAGCGAATCCGGGGATCCCGTCCCACCCCCGCCCCCACCAGCCCCTCTCTGCTTCCTCCCTCCCTCCTCTGCTCTCCTCTCGCGAAAAAAAAAGAAGACAGAAAATAAACTCCCTCCTCGTCAGTTGCTCGAGAGGGCTGCGTAGCCTGCGTCAGCCGATAGCTCTGCCGCGCGGTGTCGTTTCCGCGGTGATCCTGCCCCGGCTCCGCCGCCGCCGCGCGCGCGACTACGAGGATCTGTCTGCAGTCTGCTCCACCGGGCATTTCACCAGAGGAGCAGAGCGGAGGCAGCGGCCAAGAAGAGGAAAGAAGAAGGTACTCCTCCCAAGTTCTTGTTTCTTCTTCCTTCCCCAAGAAGATCTTCTTCGCATTCGGGCTCTGTTTTCTTTCTTTTTCTAGGACATTTTGGTCTGCCTTCTCTCTTTTTACTGGGCGCCATCGAGTTCGTTGCGGCGTTGATCATTGAGATCTTCCAGCCTCTCCTGGGTCCATCCATTCGGGGGGCAATCCCATTGTTTCCCACTGTTGCCTTTTTCCCGTGGCGTGGACGCCCTCTCACACCAATGAGTGCTCCTCCTCCTCCGCTTCTTTGGGCTGGCTCGTGTTGATTTGCACACCGAAACTTCGCATTGAGTCGCCCACTTGCATCATCATCATACTAAGTGGAGTATAATCCTCTTCCTCTCCCTGTTCAATCTTCAGATCATTTCGACGTCAGAAGCAGCAGTGAGATGACCATTCAAAAAAGGATGCAGCAGTGAGCGAGGGGAGATACGGACGCCACCACTATTGCCGCGTGGCCAGAATTGCTGCTGTGATCGGGACGTTTGCAGAACTGGTAAGTGTGCTGCCTTCATTTGTCATTATGCATATCCGTTCATGACTCGTATATCAGCTTCTGCTTACAAGGGAAAGAAACAGCTCAATAGCTGGTGTTAAATCTCTGCGTGACACTGTTATGTTAGCTAGCGGGGGCAGTGGCGACGTTGGATTTGTGATGTTGGCTTGCATTTCGATTTTCCTAGCGGGGTCCACTGCCGGTGACTGAGAACCTCCTCAGGGCCCTGGGCCTTAAAGGGCCTCATGGGCCTATCCAGGCAATATGTGCATCCATCAGGTTCCTTGTTCGCCTCGCCTCTCTCAAGCAGACAGAGGAGCGACAGGGATCAAGATACAGAGAGGGCGGGCTGTAGTTGTACCACTGTTAATTTATTGTTACTGTTCTTTTTTTTTTGCGAGAATTAATTCCGTGGTCTTTAGACAGCGATGATACACTTACACAAGATCTACGCAGAACCTTCTCTGCGCACGCTGTACTTGCGGCAGTCTCCAGCAGCGCGGATAAATTCGCCGTAGAACTTGAATGAATACTCTACCGAGCCTACCCGTCCTCCAGCCCGCCGATCCCACCGGTGGCTAGCACCGCGCAGCATCCACCAGCGATCCGGTAGCGCCCTATCATCATCATCATCCTTGCACCGATCCATGCATGCAATCAGCCTACCGGCCTACACCACACGCCTCTGCTCTCTGTCTGTCCATAGCCTCTGGTGCAGAGCAGCCTCCTACGCTGCCGCATTGACTCGGTTCCTTGCTCCGTGGTGCCCCTACCGCGCAGGGCCTAGCGGGGCAGCTCCACGAGACAGACATGGCATAGTGACAGTGCCCTGCAGCCAGAGCGGACATGGACGAACGGAGCTAGCTAGCTGCTAGGCCCGGGCGCCCACCCCGGCGCGTGCACACATGCATGGGGCCCGTCGCGCGCGCTTGCGCTCTCCCGATCGGCACTGCGGGTGCCCGCCCGCCCTCGCCCGTACGGCGGCGATGGCTGTGGCTGCCCGCGCGCGACGTGCGGTTGCTGTCCGTCCGCGTGCGCGCGTTTAAGGAGGCCCCAAAGGCTGCGGCAGAGGCCAGAGCGGCATGCATTAGGCTTAGGGTGGCCGGCGAGCGCACGTCGCCGGCACTGACTGACTGACTGACCAGGAATTTATGCCGGCCACGCGCTCGCCCAAACGTGCATGGCCCTGCTCATGTGCTTCTCGTACGGGCCTGGTGCCACGTACAAGTTCGATGCAGAAATATTCATTTCATCCGAGACGAGAACCTTTACACATGCCGGTGGCTGCACTGGAGCTTCTTAACCACTCGTTGTGCATTTCAGTTGCATTTTCCCTTGCGTGAAGCTTGGTGTCACTCAAGATAAGTATCGAATCAACAATCGTTTTATGTACGTGCGATGCAGTGTGATCTGGTCTACCTAAGCAGAGCAGGGGAGAAGCAAGCGATCGAGTGGCCGGCGGGCGTGAAAGAAAGAAGCGAAGATGCTGGCATGCATCGCCTGCTCGACCAAGGACGGTGGAGAGGACGGCTCCCGTGCTGTCGGCGCACCCAACAGCAGGGACGCCGGCAAGTCTCTCACCTCACAGGTATGCCTGTCGTGCTCCCGTGCTTCCTACCATCTGCATCTTTACCTACTCACTTAGTGTTTTGCTACTGCATCCCAACAAATAAACACAGTATCCCGAGGAAGAACAGCTATAAGCTAGCGCTCAGCATGGTTTCTGCTTTTTCTGCCCGTACTTGGCCGCCGAGTACAGAGAGTACCACGTACTAGATGCATTGATCAGTCGATTTGAATGCCCTCTGCAACTACTCGCCGTCACCATGCATGTCCCTGACATTTGAAAAAAGAACACGAGGGAGCACGACAGTACACTACACAGCATTCCAGTCTAGTTTTGAAATGAAAAGCGGGAGAACGGTTTCCAAGTGGGAGTAGCAGTGCATGATGGGTGACAGTGCCCTCACATTTCCAAACATTCTTGGGCAAAGTTGGTCAAGGCCCAGGGGAATATGAGCGCTTGCTTTTCCTAGTAGATCGATCCCCGCAACTCCCAAGCTGCTTGGGACGCTGTGCACAAGGATGTTATTTGTTCTCGTCGCTTTTGTTCCCCACATTCCCCTCTCCGCCTTTCGCACTTGCCACCATTGTTTGTTCGTCCGTCCTCTTTGCTCCAAAGAAAGGTATGGCGAACCACACATTATGGAAGATGCTAATGTGGGTCTTTCCATCCTGGAAAGACGCTCTTTGTTTGATTTAACCCTCCGCTTTACTCTTCCAAGCCAATACTATAATACTCTATCTTTTCTTTAATATGAGTTCCAAATGTGTATGTTGCTGCTCACGCAAGGAATAAAGGTGGGCCGTAGCCCGTAGTAGTAGCACTCATTCCGTGGTCCTTACATGGGCTTGGCTAAGCTAGGCCCAGCCCGGGCCTCTTTCTCCCTGCACCATCCAACCATCTCTGCCTTATCATGGCAAGCCTCGAGTGTTTACCACTGTCCTTTCCTTACACCTTGGCTTCCTGCACGCTTTGGCTTTTGCAATCTTTAAGTACAGATCTTAAGCAACACGCGGCATGCATTATGGCAGCCTCCCCTCTGGCTGATCATGAACGGCACCGTTTTGTGTTGGAGTACTAGTACGCAAGTGCTTATTTGTTCCTTGCTTCAGACCAAAGATGTCCTCGCTGGACTAATTAGGACACGGTGGTGCGCTTGGCCTTTGGTTCCTTTGTGCTTTCTAGGCTTCTGCTAGGCAAAAATGTGCTGCCTGGTTAGTTCCTACTACTACTAGTTACAACAGCATCTATCATTAAACACCCGCTGTTATCATTGAAGCTTTGCTTAAAGACTTAATTATCGCGCACTAGGCTCTTGATGCTTGATCTCGCGAACAAAATTAGGGCACATTCTATCTAGACCTAAAAGTAATCATGATGATTCCACCCTGTGGTTCTTGAGTCAGGCGGAGCCGTCCATTTTGGATGTACTCCCTCCGTCACAAAATTCTTGTCTTAGATTTGCCAAGATACAAGACAAGAATTTTGGGACGGAGGGAATAGTATTGGTGGTGGCGGTGACTAACTGTAACTAGCAAATGAACACGGAGCTTGTACCTCTCTCCCGAGAACTTTTTCAGAATGAAGAATAAAAGTAGTACTACTAACTGTGATGGATGGGATTCTCAAAAAAAAAAAACTGTGATGGATGGTATCACACTGGAGTGAGACGTTTGATTGCGGGGGGGAATAGATTCGTGACACTGATACACAGATGTTGTTGGAAGAAATGTGTGTCTGAATATTCAGCTACACCTACACCCCGGCAAGCTAACGTGGCGTTCCTTTGGGCCGTTCTTTTGTTGGGTCCTAATCAAGCATTTTAATTGATTATTAATTAATATGTTCCCTTCGCTTGTATACCAGTATATGCTGCTACTAATGCGAGTCACATTTGATATTTTGTGTTCTCTGCTATGAGTATATTACATTACATTAATTGGTGATCTGACTGACTGACTGACTGAGCTCCTGCAAATGTGCTTCCAGCTCAAGGACATGGTGCTCAAGTTCTCCGGCTCCGGCAAGCACTACAAGGCCACCGGTAGCCCATCCTTCAGGGGCAACCGCTTCCACCGCTCCAGTCGGTTGGCCGCGTACCCGGGCATCATCGACGACTCGGGCTTCACGTCCGACGGGGCCGGCGAGGCGTACAGCTACACGAGAACAACGTCGAGCGCGACCGCCCCGTCGACAACGTGGGACATGCCCAAGATCAACAATGGCTTCCAGCCGCACGGGAGGAACCCGAGCGCGAGCTGGATACCGAGCATCGGGGAGGAGGCCGAGGAGGACGAAGAAGACGATGAGGAGACCGTCGTCCTGGAGGAAGACCGCGTGCCGAGGGAGTGGACCGCGCAGGTGGAGCCCGGCGTGCACATCACTTTCGTCTCCATCCCCGGCGGCGCCGGCAACAACCTAAAGCGCATCCGCTTCAGGTTTGTGCCGATCGATCGATGCTTCGATGCCGGTATCGTGAGTAGAGACTGAGTGATAATGATGAACTGATGAAGCAACATCAAAAATTTGCAGCCGGGAGATGTTCAACAAGTGGGAGGCGCAGCGGTGGTGGGGCGAGAACTACGACCGCGTGGTGGAGCTGTACAACGTGCAGACGTTCCGGCAGCAGGGCCTCTCGACGCCGTCGTCCTCCATCGACGACGCCATGCAGGTCAGTCGCCTGCAGCCATATCTTTTTACGTCGTCCTCTCGTCTCATCGGCGTGCTGACCATCATTTGAAACCGTGGGTTTGCATTGCGAGCAGAGAGAGTCATTCTACTCCCGCGCCGGCTCGACGAGGGAGAGCCCGGTGGTGCTGCCGCCGTCCGCGACGGCGGCGAGCAGGGAGCGGCCCATCACCCGGACCACGTCGTACAAGGCGGCGTGCCACCCGTCCACGGCCGTGCCGGACCCGTCCGACCACGTGTGGGCGCACCACTTCAACATGCTCAACTCGGCCGCGGGCGCGTCGTCGATGCCGTTGAGCGCGGGCGCCCCGCCGCCCTACGACCCGTCGCGCGCCACCACGTCGTCGCTGGACGAGGCGTCCGTGTCGGTGAGCAATGCGAGCGACCTGGAGGCGACGGAGTGGGTGGAGCAGGACGAGCCCGGCGTGCACATCACCATCCGCGAGCTCGGCGACGGCACCCGCGAGCTCCGCCGCGTCCGCTTCAGGCACGCCCACCGCTGGCCGACCATCACCTTTGCTGTTGCCGAATCTCGCGCGCTCACGTGAACTCGACTAACCGACCGATGGTGTTGTGTGGTTGCAGCCGGGAGCGGTTCGGCGAGGAGCGGGCCAAGGTGTGGTGGGAGCAGAACCGGGACCGGATACACACGCAGTATCTGTAGCAGCGAGCGAGACACACTGAAGCAGCCAGCTAACACGTACGTACGTCAGGTGACTCGGGTCCCGGAGGGAGTCGTAGGTTAGAGTGATGGTGATGGTGTGATACTTACTGTACTAAATCTAGTACTACTGCCGTTAGTTCATTCGTCTTGAGAGGCAGCAGGTTGATGGTTCAGGCTGCTGCGCCTCGTGTAAAATGTGTTTACCGGATAGTTACCGGTTCTTTCTTTTTTTGGGATCGGTTTGTATCTTGCTGAACACTGTGATTCGTTTGTTTCTTCTTTTTTTACCTGCTTTGTGTGAAGCATTCCTTCGATGTGCGACTGTTGGTAAGTTCCCTGCAAAAGAAACAGAAAGAAATACGGGGGGAAATAAAGGAGCCACTGTTGGTAAGTTCCCTGGAAAAGAAATATGTGCCAGGGACATCAAGTTTCTAGTCTCAGCTTTTTCAAAGTCCAACTGAAGCATAATTCCTTCAGAGCGAGAGGTTTTCAACTCATGCAAAACTTCATGAGCTCACATGCTCCCAGATGAACAGTAAAAACTGGAGGGGGAAATAACAACAAAAAAAACAAAAATCTGAAACAAAAATTAAGATAAACATTGATGAATGTTTCAGCTGTGCACAAATTTGTGATGGAATGGCATTTGTGAAGGTCTGGGCAATTAAAACAAAATATATGCTTCAAAAAGGAGAATAGAGTTTTCCTCCTTTTTCTTCGCCCATGTCAAGGCTCTGCCTATCTCTGGCTAGTGCTTGACCCCGGCTCGGCCTCAGGGCAGAGCTTTCCTTCTTTTTCTTCTCCCAAATAATCGACTTGCATCAATTATCATTTTTATTAAATGGATGCATAAGTTTTGTCTCATCTATTAATTAAGAGGAGACCAGCCTTACAAGATAAAATGATTGCTCTTCGGGCATTATTGATCCTAATTTTTTGGCACCTGCAGTGACTCAGAGCTTGGCCTCGTTCCAAATTGTTCACACACAAACATTGTAAGAGACTGCATGGCCTTTCTATTTGGGAAATTGTCCAACACACAAGCATTGTAAGAGACGTCATGGCCTTTCTATTTGAGAAATTTTCCAACACACAAGCATTGCAAGAGACGCCATGGCCTTTCTATTTGGGTGTTCAGTCTGAGAGGTTGATTCACCGAATCCTTAACATAGTGCTACAAGTGTCATAAGAAGGTATCAAAGGTCTCAAGATGAAGCCAGTCGAAGAAAGGGCTCCAAAGTCAAAGCGCGAAGCGACATTTGTAAAAGAGGTGAGCCCTGGATTTAACCTTCCTTTTACAAAGCGGACAAGGGCTGCAATTTGGCTATCCACGCTTGGCCAAGCGGTCGGCAATCCAACCCCTTACTTAATAGCTAGCCACACAAAAAATCGACCTTGGGAGGGGCCCAAGCTTTCAAACCGTGTGCTCCATAGGGGATAAGATGGTTACCGAGAATTGCGGTTTATGTGCAGCAGTCGCTGTGTAAAGATCATCATTTGTATGCTTTCAAACAATGTCATCCTCGGTGAGGTCAAGGTCAACGAACTCACCGATATGAGCCCAGGAGAAATCATGGGAAAGCTTAATTTTATAGATCCAAGCATTTTCCTTGGGAGCGCTTAATTTTATAGATCCAAGCATTTTTCTTAGCCTCATGCACCTTGCAATTTTTCCATGAGGACGGGGTGTGAATGAGGGGTGCAATATCCTTGGACTTGCACAATTATCATTTGACAGTGGAACCCCAATCCTTTTTCGGATCGAATGGACTAAAAATTGACTGCACCATTTCAATTTTCAGGCAAACTCACCAATAGCAAATGCAAATGCAAAAAACAAACAAACAAAGAGACCATAAAAGCTTTGAAAATGCAAGGGATTTGTCATGGTGCAACGAAAAATACGAACAGACTACCAAACAAATTTAAAATTTGACCAGGCAGGATACACTAACGTGCTCTATTAAATTTCGCAAGCTGTACAAGCGAAGCCAAATTATCCTCTTCATTGGAGGGTTTGTCGACTGTTAGATTGCACATGAACAGGACAACGGTCTGCGATATGAACGATTGAGAAAACTAGATCACAAACCAAACCAAGACCACACATGTTTTGTTCATACACGGGACAAACTCGGGGCATGGGCAAATCCACACCCCAGTACAGGGAAAGGTCAGCAGGCTCGAGCACATTCGCAACACATTCTCTACCGTGGCACCTGGACCAAGCAAGCAGGGGGAGGAAACTACCGCAAGGACCATGAACAGGCCAAACACACGGTTGGCGCCGAGGCAAACCTGGTTTTAGCTCTGTAGCTTACATGCCTCGCTGCAGCTGATCGGTTCTTCACTCTATACTCCTTTAGCTCACCAACTTTCTTGTCAATCTCTTTGCCGGAGGGATTTCGTCAGATTTCCCGAGGAAGTCTGACTTGAGATGCCCAGCCTTCAACAGCGGGACAGGGGGCTTCACAGCCGTGCGTGTTCGAGAGGTCACAGACATATGAGCAAGCTTTTCGGTGATACTCGAAACCTTCTGAACCGTTGCCCGGCCAGTTTCAGGTAAACTGCGTGAATGCCTTAATATCGGGTTCGCGTTCCCTGTGGTTCCAGTGAAAGAAAGAAAAAAGATCTTCATGATCAGACCACAAGCTTTGGGATCGAAATTTCACAAAGCAGCTTTATATAGGAAACTTGCCTGGGCTATTCCTTGCCGGTACTCGACTAGTAGTTTGTTTGGTGTTACTCTCAGTGGGCCGTGTACTCTTCTGTGGTGCCTGACGATCCAATTGAAGTTTTCTTTGCACACCTGGAAGATGGATAAACAGATTTACAATATAGACGGTAATGCTAGTTAATTATGAGTACTTCAAGAAAAGAGATAATATATATATTACCGATCTTAGATAAGCTGCTCGGTTTTATAGATATGTTTGCAGCAGGTTTGCTTGTGGAGAGAGCTCCAGTGGAGTATCTCCGAGCAATGTGTCCTGAAACTCCTCTTACTCCAACTGAAACAAATGGACCAATCATGGTAAAACAAGGGCTTTAGGAACGAACAGGCTATGGGGCGAAAGTGTGTATACTAACCACCCGGAGGAGTTTTAGGGGGACCTGCAGCTTTTGGCCGGACAGCAGCTGGAACATAAGTACAATCCTAATGGTTGGATAACAACAAGAAAACCAATCAGTCTCCAGAGCAAAGACAAAGCAACATAGCAATCGGAATAATAGTTTTACCTTAAAGAAGGCATGTTGGAGAACTTCCGCGGCTTTTGGTCTCTTGCAAGGATCCCATGAGCACAGAGACTACAAGATGTAGAAGGAAAAGGAAAATTAGGAAATCCAATGAGTTCAGGAATGTCATCTAGGACAAAAGATTTGAAGGACTTACGGATATAAGGTCAACTGCCTCACTACTGGCTGATTTCATTACCTCCGACAGTTGATTGCCTCTGATCTGCATATACAAAGAACCACCCGAGATTATTAAATTAAGCCCTGAACAAGTATTCATGTGCATTCATAGTGCACAAGATCACACATAATCTAGGTTAAAGTCATGAATCAAGTTAGAACAAGATGTTGACTCGTGTCTTGTTTCAAACCTAACAGAGTTGCACTGCATAAACCATGCATAACACTAAAAAAGGTGTGAAGGCTACACAATATGCAAAGTGAAGCAGCCCTGATATTCTCAAGAAAACAGGACCCATAGGATTAACATGAGGGCATAAAATGCACGACGACGAAGGAAATAACACAGCTCACAGATGCTAGTAACTTACAGATACTCAAATAACAGATATTAGTTATACTGCTTACACAAGAATTGCTGACCCGGAGAATCACAACAAAAGTACTATAGGCAAGGAAACATGAATATTGACCTGTGGGAACTGATACTTCATCGCCTCTGCAAGAGACAATCCCTGGGGCCATGTTTGCTCGTCTGGGCAACCAATAACGTTGCAAATCTTGAGAATCTCATCCGCTTCACTATACAGTGAAAGAAGAAACAAGTGATCAAAGACGGTAACTACGAGGGGAAAAGAACAGACACAATCATACGAAGTATGCAGAGAGTGCCAGTCACAATAGCAGAAGATATGGTAAACCATATTACCTTGTGCCAGGGAAAAGAGGATGGAGTGTCAACAGCTCGGCCATTATGGCACCCATTGCCCACATATCTACCAAGTTATGAAGAAGGTCCATTTATTAGTTGGAAGCATGTGTAGGCAAGCACAAAGTAGACAGTAGTAGGTTCTTACCAACTGCAGAATCATAAGCAGATGACTGGAGCAATACTTCAGGTGCTCGGTACCTAAGAAATTGAAACACATGGGGTTCAAGAAAAAGTATATCATTGTTGTTCTCTGTGTGGTGGGGCTATGGGAGCGACGCTAACCAGCGTGTTGACACATATTCTGTGTATGGTGGTGCAGATGAAATTTCTCTCGCTAGACCAAAGTCTGCTAGCTTTAGGACATCTTTGCTGACCAGCAGATTCTCTGGAATGGTATAGCAATATAGTTAATAAAACAATAAAATATGAATGAATGAAAAAAATGCATCAGTTGATCTGCAAAACTAGAACGCCTATAGCTGCTAGAAGGCTTTAACAAACAACTCACAGTACACTAATGTCAGACTTCCAATTAATTTGGCTGCTAGAAAAATACAGGGCACGGGGTAGACGAGTACATAAGAAATCCTACCTGGTTTGAGGTCACGATGAAAGTATCCCCTCTGGTGCATATAAGCAAGAGCCTGGAAAATCTGAAAGCACCAATTACGGACATCTGACTCCGCGAAAGGCTTGACTCTGTCTTTCATAAGTTGGTACAGATTGCACTCCTAAATGAAACAATGGACAATATTCAACAGAAGCATGATATGGGGTAGTTCTAAACTTTGTTATCAATCACGTGCTTAAGTACCATGTATTCCATTATGAAGTATAATATATCATTTTCCCTTATGACCTCCTTGAGCTTCACTATGTTAGGGTGATTCATGCGCCGCAAAGACTTCAATAAAGAAAGAAATGTTATTTGAACGAAAGTAACATGCTAGAGAACATCAGCGACGAGTACATGACTGGCTAAAGTACCTTTACTTCACGTAAACTCATACATTCCTCGAAAGAATAATATTTTCTTTTCATTTTCTTAACAGCCACCTACATTAGATTAATATGAAACATTGCGTCAACTTCATTGTTTCACAGTTCAGGCAAAGATAGCAAGAGTGATCATAGGATACGTACAACTTCACCATTTTGTTTATTTATAGCGCGCCATACGCTCCCGAATGTCCCATCACCAACTTCCTTAATCAACTTGAATCTACAAAAATAAGGCGCTCTAAGAAAAATGCAAACCCAAAACAGGAATTCAATACAACTGTTATCCAGAGGAGAAAAAATTACAAAAAGGGTTACCTATCCATTGTTCCGGTAATTTTGTTGCGTGATAGAAGCTTTTTCCTTTGGGACAACCAGGTATCAAGAAGCCTTTTCCTTTGGGACAACCAGGTATCAAGAAAAATCAACAACAAGCACAGAGAAGTGTTTCAAAGTCTAAGCGACCAATATCTTGTCTATCAGTTCGCACGAACAGATGTATGATCCGTCAATTGAACAGTGGGCCTCCACTAGCTTGTGCTGTCTTGGATTTGGTCCCCTCACAAAGATCCCACAGCAATCATAGTAGAGTCCCAGAATATAGCAAGGATGAGCCTTGACCTCAGATGGTATACAGCAAAGCAAATGGCAACTAACTAGGGAGTGACAGATGGAGACTGAATGCAGTAAAGATGGTTGACCCTGCATATATTAGCAAAGAGAAAAGAAATTCAGAATGTTTCAAGAGATATGGTTGATTTAGTTTTTCACATGCCAATACATGCAGGAAAGAACAGTTTGAACTCCCAATAGTAGAATTTAATTATTCTACGAGCACATCATTGGCCAGTTTACATGATCAGCATCTACTACTGGATTTGACTACAATAAGAAGTTAGTCTGGAGATGATGCGCTGATAAATAGAGAATGCAAAATGAGATGATAAAAGCTTAGCCAATAGAACAAAAGAAAGGAAAAACAAAGCAGGTATTTTACATGTAGATGTGGAGCATAGACTGGAGTATCGCTTCAGGATCGCCTCAGCCTGCTGTCGTTGAGCATAGAACTACTATGTGCAGTTCACCAGAGAGAAGAGTTGGGTGTTCCCACGAGCTAAAACACGCCAATCAAAAGTTTCTTCTGAAACAAATAGCTTGCATTGAAGGTGATATGCCCCGAAGACCACTTTTCCCATGTCTTTGATGAACACTTTAAACTCCGAAGATCACTGCTGGTGCAATCTGATACAATGTATTTGAATCAGAATGATGTGGTCGATTATAACACTTTTTGCGCTCGATGACATGGTATAGTGTATGCCAAAGGAATAAGAATCACCCTCAAAAAAAAGGAACAAGAATCATTTACATGAAGCATGAACATCAATACGGCATAGAACCATTTGGATTATATATAACGCAGTCGACTGACGATCTCTATCAGAAAACAACACAAACTTAGCAACATTTCCAAATCTAGTTTAAAGCATCCATTTTAATATACTAAGATATATGGGGGTATGTACACAGCAAAAATTTGAATTGAATCATTTTAAGTGGGTAGTAATTTACGGCCCACGTGTTGCTAGAACCAACACTAACGCACAAAATGAAACATAGTTCTCAGGGAAATATCAGAATCAGGTATAGCACTCTTTTACCTAAATCACATAATACTAGGCATACATTAATATCAGGGTAGAAGTCTATAATATTGGTGGAGCTGGACATTGCAAACCATATCGATATCAATGATGCTATTCATCAATCGCAATAACGAGCCGGCATCTCAATTGGCATGGTGATCAAGCTATACCACTGCTTGAAACATGGAAGTTGGAAAACAATGTTGCTATCTCATTACTGGCTCAAACGGTTTTATCGTAGCAAAATCCATACATATAGAAACATCTCCGAATTCAAAATATCGCCTCGGGTTGGAACCAATGGGAAGACGCCTGCATTGCTACCTTATTTTTCTGAGCTTCTCTCTCAAACTTCTGTATTGCCACCTCAATCACAATTTACATTGCAGGCACAAAAACACATAGATTTTTCTCATCTATAGGAAGAAAAAAGGCGCCTTTTAACGAGAAAAAAGGAACCTTTCCGCGCAAACAGAAAAATCTAAATCAGACAACAAAAGGAAGGACGAAAAATCCAAACAAAAAAGCACCCCAGTATAATCCTGAAAACAAGCTACCGCGGCACCGCGAGGCACAAACCTATACATGGATTCGCATTGGAGCGAATGCCCGGTGGCCGCTCAGATCCGGCGCCTGGGACACAGATCCGGGGCAAATCGCCTGGAGCAAGCAAAGCGGGGAGGGAGGGAGACGGAGCGCGACGCGAGAAAGGCGGGGGGCAATGGAGCGGAATCGATGCCATACCTTACCAGGCGGGCAAAGGAGCATAGGGTGGTGGTGGTGGTGGTGGCTCCCCACGTGCCGCTGCAGCGGCAGCGTGTCGGCGCGGCCCACCTCAGCCCAGCCCCGCGCGGCGCGGCGCAAAGGAGGAGGCCGGTGGGGCGGCGCAGCGCCGGTGATTGTGTCGCCGTGGCGGCGGCGGGCGGCGGCGGGGAATGTTGCGAGGGAGGAAAGAAGGGAGAGATAATGAGCCGCGGCCTGCCTCCCACCGCACCCTCCCCTGGCTTTCTACCCGCGACGCGCCCCGTTACTTTTTATAACCGTGACCCACAGCATCCGTCCCCGGCGCCACACCGCGTCGCCCCTCGCGCTCCGCCGGCCTCCCCTCCCTAACCTTTTTTTAACCTCTCTCCTCGGCTGACGAAGACCCTTTTCGTTCGGGTTTGCCCCAGCGGAGGGGAAGCAAAGTATTCCTGTCTCTCTTTTCACCCGCCCCCGAACCAACAACCTATCGATTGATTGCCATGGACGCTTTGGGGTGAGGTGGGGTGAAATGATGGGGAGATCGTAACCGTGTGGACTTGTCTCGCCACGGCCCGCCCGACGTTGATCGGCGGTGGTTACCGGATGCAGCGGGATGGCGACGGACGGACGCGATGCTCCTCCGCATGTCAGTCAGTGCCAACAACAACAACAACAACAAAGCCTTTAGTCCCAAACAAGTTGGGGTAGGCTAGAGGTGAAACCCATAAGATCTCGCAACCAACTTATGGCTTTGGCACATGGATAGCAAGCTTCCACGCACCCCTGCCATAGCTAGCTCTTTGTCGATACTTCAATCCTTCAGGTCTCTCTTAACGGACTCCTCCCATATCAAAATCGGTCGACCCCGCCCTCTCTTGACATTCTCCGCACGCTTTAGCCGTCCGCTATGCACTGAAGCTTCTGGAGGCCTGCGCTGAATATACCCAAACCATCTCAAACGATGTTGGACAAGCTTCTCCTCAATTGGTGCTACCCCAACTCTATCTCGTATATCATCATTCCGGACTCGATCCTTTCTCGTGTGGCCACACATCCATCTCAACATACGCATCTCCGCCACACCTAACTGTTGAACATGTCGCCTTTTAGTCGGCCAACACTCCGTGCCATACAACATTGCGGGTCGAACCGCCGTCCTGTAGAACTTGCCTTTTAGCTTTTGTGGCACTCTCTTGTCACAGAGAATGCCAGAAGCTTGGCGCCACTTCATCCATCCGGCTTTGATTCGATGGTTCACATCTTCATCAATACCCCCATCCTTCTGCAATATTGACCCTAAATACCGAAAGGTGTCCTTCCGAGGTACCACCTGGCCATCAAGGCTAACCTCCTCCTCCTCACAGCTAGTAGTACTGAAACCGCACATCATGTACTCGGTTTTAGTTCTACTAAGCCTAAACCCTTTCGATTCCAAGGTTTGTCTCCATAACTCTAACTTTCTATTTACCCCCGTCCGACTATCGTCAACTAGCACCACATCATCCGCAAAGAGCATACACCATGGGATATCTCCTTGTATACCCCTTGTGACCTCATCTATCACCAATGCAAAAAGATAAGGGCTCAAAGCTGACCCCTGATGCAGTCCTATCTTAATCGGGAAGTCATCGGTGTCGACATCACTTGTTCGAACACTTGTCACAACATTATTGTACATGTCCTTGATGAGGGTAATGTACTTTGCTGGGACTTTGTGTTTCTCCAAGGCCCACCACATGACATTTTGCGGTATCTTATCATAGGCCTTCTCCAAGTCAATGAACACCATATGCAAGTCCTTCTTATGCTCCCTATATCTCTCCATAAGTTGTCGTACCAAGAAATTGGCTTCCATGGTCGACCTCCCAGGCATGAAACCAAACTGATTTTTGGTCACGCTTGTCATTCTTCTTAAGCGATGCTCAATGACTCTCTCCCATAGCTTCATTGTATGGCTCATCGGCTTAATTCCACGGTAATTAGTACAACTCTGAACATCCCCTTGTTCTTGAAGATTGGTATTAATATACTCCGTCTCCATTCTTTTGACATCTTGTTTGCCCGAAAAATGAGGTTGAGAAGCTTGGTTAGCCATACTATCGCTATGTCCCCGAGACCTTTCCACACCTCAATGAGGATACAATTAGGGCCCATCGCCTTGCCTCCTTTCATTCTTTTTAAAGCCTCCTTCACCTCAGACTCCTGGATGCGCCGCACAAAATGCATGCTGGTCTCATCAAAGGAGTCATTCAATTCAATGGTAGAACTCTCATTCTCCCCATTGAACAGCTTGTCGAAGTACTTCCACCATTTATACTTAATCTCTTCGTCCTTCACCAAGAGTTGGCCTGCTCCGTCCTTGATGCATTTGACTTGGCCAATATCCCTCGTCTTCCTCTCCCGGATCTTAGCCATCTTATAGATGTCCCTTTTTCACCTTCCTTCGTGCCTAACCGTTGGTAGAGGTCCTCATATGCCCGACCCCTTGCTTCACCAACAGCTCGCTTTGCGGCCTTCTTCGCCATCTTGTACTTCTCTATGTTGTCTGCACTCGTATCCAGGTATAGGCGTCTGAAGCAATCTTTCTTCTCTTTAAGCGCCTTCTGGACATCATCATTCCACCACCAGGTATCCTTATCTTCGCTTCTCCTTCCCCTGGACACTTCAAACTCCTCCGAGGCCACCTTACGAATGCAAGTCGCCATTTTCATCCACACATTGTCCGCATCCCCTCCTTCCTCCCAAGGGCCCTCCTTAAATACCCTCTTCTTGAACACCTGAGCTACCTCCCCCTTGAGCTTCCACCACTTCGTTCTAGCGACCTTGGCACGCTTATCCCGCTGGACACGAATCCGAAAGCGAAAGTCAGCAACCACCAGCTTATGCTGGGGTACAACACTCTCCCCAGGTATCACCTTACAGTCTAGGCACGCACGCCTATCTTCTCTTCTCGAGAGGATGAAATCAATCTGGCTAGAGTGTTGGCCACTACTAAAAGTCACCAGATGTGAATCTCTCTTTCTAAAGAGGGTGTTAGCTACAATCATGTTGTAGGCTAGAGCAAAGCTTAAGACATCTTCTCCTTCTTGATTCCTGATGCCATAGCCAAAGCCCCTATGCGCCCCTTCAAAACCTGTGTTAGATGTACCCACGTGGCCATTGAGGTTTCCTCCTATGAAGAGCTTCTCACCAATCGGTACACTCCTAACCATGTCTTCCAAGCCTTCCCAGAACTCCCTCTTGGTGTTCTCATTGTGGCCTACTTGCGGGGCATATGCGCTGATAACATTGAGAACCAAGTCCTCAGCTACCAGCTTGACCAGGATAATCTGGTCCCCACGTCTCCTGACGTCTACCACTCCATACTTGAGGCTCTTGTTGATCAAGATGCCTACGCCATTTCTGTTTGCAGCCGTCCCCGTGTACCACAGCTTGAAGCCGGTATCCTCCACCTCCTTCGCCTTCTGTCCTCTCCATTTGGTTTCTTGGACGCAAAGGATATCAACACCTCTCCTCACTGCTGCATCAACTAGCTCCCGAAGCTTCCCTGTCAGAGACCCTACGTTCCAGCTACCTAAGCGAATCCTCCTAGGCTCGGCTAGCTTCCTTACCCTTCCCACTCGCCGAGTCAAATGCGAAGACCCTTGCTTATTTCCCACTACATCCGGGCGCCGATGTAGCGCGCCACTAAGGATGCGACGACCCGATCCTCGCTCACTTGCCACCGTATCCGGATCAAGATACGGCGCGCCACTTGGGGGGTGACGGCCCGGCCCTTGCCCATTTTCCACCACACCCGGGTTCCGATGTGGCGCGTCGCTGAGAGGGTTACGCCCCAACGAAAATCTTTTGGGTTTCATCTCCATAAAAGTGGCTGAGTTTTTACGTTGGCTCGCCAAGCCTATCACAACCCTCCTCCTTTACCCGGGCTTGGGACCGGCTATGTTGAGACAACATAGGCGGAGTTGCATGTCAGTCAGTGCCAGCTTGGCATATTTATTCAGCATTCGTTCCAAGTAACAGTTCTTCACCTGGATGATTTCTTATCCCCGCTGTAAATGGTCCCGGAGGACCCGGCCTGCCCACCACCACCTATCACCTGCGAGGCACCACCAACACCAAGCAAAAAAGGCTACGAAAGGTGACCCGGCCATTCGGGTAATCACGGGCAACAGCGCACGGCGTGAGGCCATCGGCCATCAGCGCTGTCTCTACATTCCGTGCCACTGACAGCATCATGGGGGGTTGGTCTGGTCCCCGTCCCCTAGCTCGCTCGCTCTACCCACCACGGTGCCGAGTGGTGCGTGTGTTTATGGCGTTTGGATTGGACCCGACGCAAGCTAGCGGGCGCTCTCCACTCCATTCTCTCCGGTTGGTAGCCGGTCACATGGACGTGATGTTGATCGGCGTGGTGTGACACTGATCTGCTCTGTTCCGGAGGGCATGCTTATGGGATTCCAGACGCATGCATGGTCTCTTCTAGTGGTATTTTTTATCATTGGGTTGGTTCTCGGCGTTTTTGTGTTTTGTTCTTTTATGGAGCTGGTGGTACAATGATTAATTTCTTCGATTATTCGAGCGCCGGAAGCGGTGAAATGACAAAAATGTTTGTTCAAAGACTGTAGTCAGGCATCCACAGCCTCTTCTCCTCTCTTTTTTTTTCGAGAAACCACTGCCTCTTCTCCTATGACTATGAGTGGAGATATTTTTGGCCCACATTTCGTTGGAGTGGACCTGGATAATCTGGCTGTCGACTAGACCGGATTATTAAAAAACCGCGAAACTCATTTTCCGAAACTTAGCGAGTGTAGCATTTTTTAAGTTTTGTACAACTCACACATAAAAATTGATGCGCCTATTAAGTGGATGCAAACTCGTGTCTGACAACTTTTGGAAAATAAAATAAAATAAGTCGCATGTGTTACGTGCAAAAATCATAAAGTGGATTTCTTCTAAAATATATACATAACTTGTATTGCAAAAATTCGCTCAACTCAAAATTTTGATTTAATGCAGATCACATGTGAACATATTTTATTACAAATATTGGGGACATAAAGGTGGGGTGCCACTATGGCCCAGTTCTTTTGGCCGATTCTCCCAGAATCTTGAGAATCGACCCTCCACTCAGCTTCTAGGATTGTAAAAAAATATGGGTTCAAGATTCTGGGAGAAGCTGGGTGGAGGTCGATTCTCAAGATTCTGGGAGAATCGGGCAAAAGAACTGGGTATGTACATGTACACTTAGAAATGTGACATTATTTGAATTGTCGCCAGTGTGGTAAGAGAGAATGAGAGAGGGATCTGAAGAAGGATGGAGACCGAGAAAGAGATTGGCAACGTCATTTCTTTGATTTTTGTGTTGGTCAGCAAAGTGTATTTTTTCAGGATATTTATCTATAGGAGATCACTCGCACATTAGGTGTAATAACATGTAATGGTTCCCCAATGGCAATCTTCTAGACACGGTGTTTTCCGGTAACTCATCGGCACTATGAAAAGGTATTGAGTACAGACTTCAACTTCTTAAGAAAGGTATAATTTGAGAAGTGGGGGATGGCTTTTCCATTGGAACATGGAGAGATCCCTAGATCCCTAAGGGACTGTCTTTTAGGCCGGTGACACCTAAACAGAACTGCATGTTTGTTTGGGTCTCGGATTTTGATGCTTGGGATGTTCATCGTCTTCAGTATCACTTCTAGCCCATGGATGTGCGTGAAATTATAAAATCTGCACTTCACTAAGACAACGGGAGGATTTCTTTGCGTGGTTACCAGAGAAGCGTGGGTACTTTTCTGTCAAGAGTGCATATCGACTCGCGATAGGTCTCGTGATGATTTATTCACGGCTAGGGCCTCGAGCTCGAGCCCAGGAGAGGATCGGTTCATTTCAAACTTAACCTGGCGGTCCAAAAGAGGAAGATCATGCCTTGGAGTGCAGTGTTGGGTGCCCTCGCTACCACGGCCTGCAAGGCTTCTCAGCACTTGTCCACACGTTCGACCTGCACCCTGTGTGGTGTAGAGGACGAGGGAAGCTTCCATGCATTGGTTTCTTGTAACCATGCCAGGAGTATTTGGGAAAGGACAAAGACTAGATGGCAACTATCTGTCGATGAACAACTAGTCGAGACAGGCAAGGACTCGCTACTTAATGTTTTGCATGGTTGTTCAAAGGACGTTCGCGACTGTGTTATCATCTAATATGACAAATTTGGCAGCTGCACAATGACCTGGTTCATGGTAAGGAGGCACCCCCCCCCATTGATGTTACGGTGGAGTTCCTTGATAGCTATATAAAATCCATTGTTCATGCTGGGAGGTACACAATTAAGGAGATAGTTAAAGGAAAGATGTCAGTTGTGGAAGACAGGGTACAACCAAAGGTGAGGATTCCAACCCCTGTCATCGCTGGCCCCGCCTCTGATCGATCAAGTCACGTTATTTGTTGATGGTTCATTTTCTTTGGGGGACGGTAAGGCGGTCGTAGGCATGATTCTTCGCTGTCATAACGGTTCGGTGATCTTTGCGGCGTACCGTTTCGTGTTCAATTGTAATGAAATAGCTTTGGAGGCGAAAATACATGCACTGATGCAAGGGATGGCTCTTGTCGTCCAACATAGCAATCTCCCAGACATTGTTCAATCAATCGGATTCGATAGAGGCTCTTTCTGTCCTGTCAGGTAGTGGTGTTGTCCGCTTGGCCTATGGACAACTAGCTACCGAGATCAAAGCATTGATGGACGACATGGAGTTTATTCCACAGAAGCTAAGCAGAGATCAAAATAGAGTAGCCGATTGTTTGGCAAATTATAGTTGTAGTGAGTGCACCGCTGTTGTGTGGTTGCACCAAGGGGCCCCTGTATTGAGGAACTTCTGCCTCTCGACTGTAACTATAATTATGGAATAAAACTCCTTCTCATCCCACAAAAAAACATAAACTTATATTATGGGAAGGGGGAGTAGTAAAATAAATTGAAAGTGCTAGTATTCGACTAGAGGGGGGTGAATAGGCGATTTTTATGAAAGTCTTTAAAACATGGGTGTTTCGAAGACAAGCGATAGAAATGACCCTATTGATATGCAGTGGAAGGTAGACTACACTAGACAAGCCATAGTCAAGTAAGCAATGAAATGAAAGCACGAAGACTATAAGCGGCTAGGTAGATTGGATCAGGATGGAAGATAGTATGAAGCCAAACAGACAGCGGTCTTCACACAGTGAAGTCTGTCGATGTTCTGGGAACGGGGGTCCCTAGACTTTCCTGCCTGCGGTGTGGCTCAAGTGGTGGCCCAGTACGGCCCATCTTGATCAACTCAAGCTCAAGACCCTCGTGAGGGGCCAAGCCTCGCGAGGCGGACGACGAAAGGCTTCCTCAGGAGTGTCCTCACCAGGCAGGCTCACGCAGAGGCAGAGAGATCAAGGCAGGGGTACCTCGCGAGATACCCATGACGCAAGCCATGACCATCGAGACCAGGCGGGCGCCGGCCTGTGCAGTGTCCTTGTTTCCTCTTTGGTGCAAAGGGGGCAAGCACAGGCGCGGAGTACCGAGGCATCAAGCAAAGGTTACCATTCCGGTGCAACGAGACCAAGACCAGCAGAACGGCATGACGGAGGTCACCATGGAGCCCAAGACGGCGTCATCGTCAGTGCCTTTGGCAGCCGAAGACCAACTTTAGTCAGGATAACTTGTACTATATGTTCCCCTTCAAAATGGCCGTTGTTGGCGCCCTTCCCGCTCAATATTTGGGAAGAGGACCAGGGCCTCTATAAATAGATATAGCCACCACAGTAGAGGAGGATCTGATCGGGGGATCGATCCGCATTCCACCACAAGAACTCCTCTCCTCGCGAGGTTGTTCTTCCCTTGTACTGTTCATCATCAGCCCCTGAGGCAATCCACCACACCACACACTGGAGTAGGGTATTACACCACAACGGTGGCCCGAACCAGTATAAATCTTGTGTCCCTCGTGTTGTTTATCGTTTAGCTTAGATTCTCAGCGAGGCGTTAGAACGTGGATCGGTAGGGGGGAAGATCTTCGCGCGCACCCCAGAATTCGAACCTTAAGGGTTTTGCCGGAACCCGATATCCGACATTTGGCGCGCCAGGTAGGGGTGCGCCGAAGCTCTCCCTTCCGTCGACCCGCTATTTTCCAACACCGCGCTTCACCCTCATGGCGAACAACGCGCCGCCCGCTCCGGCTACCGATGCCGGCACTGGGGCCAGGGGGCTCCGAGCCTTGGCCCTCGCGTTGCGACAGGTGCGGTGGTCGAACAAGTTCAAGCCAGACATGCCGCCGCGCCACGACGGCGCGGTGGATCCGCTGGCTTTCCTACTGGCATATGAGGAGGACGTTCTCAAGGGCGGGGGCGATGACAAGGTCATGGCTAACTGGCTGCCCATGGCCCTCACCGGCGTCCCGCGCATGTGGCTACTCCACCTGCCGGCGGCTTCGGTGGCCTCCTGGGAGGAGCTGTGCAGCCTCTTCCTCGCCCATTATGCTGCACCGGCGCCCCCGGTCGTCGCAGCTCTCCTGGGCGGCTCGCAAGCCCCACCCTCGAGCTGCCACGTCAAGCCATTCGTCTGCCAGATCGGCGCCACCCTCAAGCGCCGCAAAGCCCCCGGGTTGGGTGGCACCCAAGGCCGACTTGACCTTCAGCTCGGACGATCACCCCCCCAACACTACCTGCTCGGGCGCGCTCCCAATGCTATGCACCCTCACCATCTGCCAGGTGGCCGTCACCAGGACCCTCATCGACGGCGGTGCCGGCCTCAGCATGCTCTCAGTGGAGGCCTTCAGCCTCCTCCACGTGCCGCTGGAGTGACTCCAACCCAGCAAGCCCTTCTCGGGCTCGGAGGCAGTTCCACCGGCTCCCTGGGGCAGATCCGCCTCCCGGTGACCTTTGGCACCCACGACAACTTTCGCACGGAGCTGGTCGACTTTGACATCACCCCCATCGGCCTCCCGTACAACGCCATCCTCGGGTACCCTGCCTTGGCCCAGTTCATGGCAGCGACTCACCCGACCACGGCAGCGCAAGACCAAGAAGGCCTCGCGAAGACCCCGGCAGCAGCAGATGGAGGCCAGCCTCAACAGGGGGACGCCCCTAGGGCTGAAGAGGCCGCACCAGGCTGCCAGGGGCTGGGGGCTCCATTGTCTCAGGAGGCGCCTGACCCTTCGGAGGGCACCGACCTCACTAGCACGCCTACCCTCGTCGAGCATCTAGTGTATTTCGTTAGCACGGTGCTGCGGGATGCGAGGGCACAATACTCCATGCCTCAGAAGCTCTTGCTCGCACTATTAGTGGCCTCGCGCAAGCTACGGCACTACTTCCAAGGTCACCCCATCAAGGTCGTCTCGGCATATCCATTGGAAAGGGTACTCAGGAGTCCCAACTCAGCGGGAAGGGTCGCCGAATGGAACATCGAGTTGCAAGCGTTTCAGTTGGAATTCAGCACGATGAGAGTCGTCAAAGGAGCCGCACTTGCAGATTTTGTGGCAGAATGGACAGAGGCGCCAGGGCTCGAAGCTGGCAAAGATCGGTCACTTTCCCCAGGAAGTGTGGCGCCGGACGACTGGGTCATGTACTTCGACGGAGCGTTCTCGCGACATGGCGCGGGGGCTGGCGCGGTGCTTATATCTCCCACTCAGGACAAGCTCTATTACGTCATACAGCTCTGTTTCCGGCATGGAGAGAAGGTTTCCAACAACATAGCAGAATACGAGGGCCTGATAGCAGGCTCGAAGGCTGCAGTGGCCTTGGGGGTAAAGCGCCTCATCAGCAAAGGTGATTCACAGCTCCTCGTCAACTTCTCCAACAAGGTATACGAGCTGAAGGACGAGCACATGGAAGCGTATCTCGCGGAGGTCCGCAGAATGGAAAAGTAGTTTCTGGGGTTGGAGTTGCAGCATGTGCCTCGCGGCACTAATCAAGAGGCTGATGGCATCGCCAGGAGGGCGTCCAGGCGGCTGCCTCAAGAGCCCAGCGTCTTCGAGGAACGACTCTTCAAGCCCTCAGCGGCACCATCACTGTTAAGTGCAGTGCAGCCTCGGGAGGAACTCCCTCAACCACCTGCCTCAGGAGCTCCGGCCTGTGGCCCGACCTCAGGAGCATGTTTGCTCTTGGCGCTGGAGCCTCGGGAGGGATGTTGGACTGCGGAACTCAAGTATTACCTGATGCAAGGGACTCTACCAGAGAAGGAGGAGGACGCGGAACACGTGGCGCGGCAAGCCACGGCCTACTACATCCAAGACGGAGAGCTCTACCGGAAGCGACCAAATGATGTTTCCCTACGATGCATCTCCAGGGGGCAGGGGAAAGAGTTGTTGGCAGACATTCACGGTGGAGACCGTGGGCACCTCTCGTCATCACGGACCCTCGTCGGCAAGGCGTTTTGCAGCGGGTTCTATTGGCCTACGGCACTCAACAACGCAATCGAGCTGGTGAAGGCTTGTGAAGCCTGTCAATTCCACGCCAAGCAGATTCATCAGCCGACTAAGGGCCTACAAACCATTCCACTCTCCTGGCCGTTCGCGGTTTGGGGGCTGGACATTTTGGGCCCGTTTCCCCGGGCGCCAGGGGGCTATCGCTACCTCTACATCGCCATTGACAAGTTCACCAAGTGGGCAGAGGTGGAAGCTGTCCGCACCATCCCAGCTGGTTCAGTAGTCAAGTTCATCAAGGGCCTCGTGAGCCGGTTTGGGGTGCCTAATCACATCATCACCGACAACGGTTCGCAGTTCACCAGCAATCTCTTCAAAACATATTGTGCTAACCTTGGAACGCAGATATGCTACGCTTCGGTGGCACACCCTCGGAGCAACGGCCAGGCTGAACGTGCCAAAGCAGAGGTCCTGAAAGGCCTCAAAACCAGGACCTTCAAGAAGAAGATGGAGGCCTGCGGCAGGGGTTGGTACGACGAGCTCCAGTTCGTGTTGTGGTCCATCCGCACGACCATTACCAAGTCAACTAGAGAGACCCCGTTCTTCCTCGTCTACGAAGCAGAGGTGGTCCTCCCTCACGAGGTCAGGCGTCGCTCCGCGCGGGTCCTTGCGTTTGACGAAGTGTAGCAGGACGTCATGTGGGGGATGGACCTCATGCTGGGGGAGGAATGCCGTCGGGAGGCCGCGCTTCGAGCGGCAAGATACCAGCAGGCGCTGCGGCGGTACCATTGTCGCAACATCCGCCCCAGGACTCTCGAGGTAGGTGACCTCGTGCTCAGGCGGGTGCTCTCCAAGGAAGGGCTGCACAAGCTCTCGCCCATGTGGGAGGGCCCATTCAAGGTTGTTCATGTTTCCAGACCTAGCGCCGTGCGCTTGGAGACCCAGGAGGGGGTGCCCATCCCAAACGCGTGGAACATTCAGCACCTCCGGAGGTTTTACCCTTGAAGTAAGGCCCAGTGCCTGTAAGGAAGGCCCAGTGCCTGTGAAGCTCGTCGTCCCAAGGAAAGGCCCGGTGCTTGTGAAGAAGGCCCAGTGCCTGTGAAGCTCACCGCCCCAAGAAAAGGCCCGGTGCCTGTGAAGAAGGCCAATGCCTGTGAAGCTCGCCGCCCGTGACACTCTCACGTAATAATGAGTTGGGGCTGTACATGCCCCGGAGTCTCCAGAGTGCCGCCCTCGGGCCTCGGGGGATCCCGCCCACGCCCAGTGGCAGCACTTAGCTCCGCGCTGGTGAGAAGACGTTGAAGACTAGATTAGGTGCCGGACGCGACTTTTCATTTGCTTTCTGTAGTTGGCTTGTTCACCTTTGTTTGAAACTTTATTGGAGTTGCTTTTAGTGTTGTTTGCCATTCCCGACCCTTGATTCTCTGTCTTTATTGCTCGCCTGACTCGTCTTCTTTTTCGCAAGCCTCGTGAGGGGGCTGCGTGGGCGCCCTCGCGAGTATCTTTTGACCTAATTTCGTGAGGCTTCCCTACTCAAGTTCACAGCGGGAGCACTCCTCCCTGTCCATGCCCCACGGGCATCGCGACATGAATGCAGGACCTGAGCCAGTCACCCTCACGACTGGGGTTCGAAAGCTGTCCCTCTGGCTAATTTTTGTAGGCCTCAAGATGCCCGACGAGGCCTCAGGCAGGAGCCTCGCGAGGCGAAGACCGCAGAGAATCCCCCCGAGCTAAGTTGTTCCTACGCATGAGCACGCAATACCGAAACACGGCACGGGAATAATGGAAATAGCATGATAATTGAAGGCAATAGTCTAGCACGCCCCCATAGGGATCCACACTTCTCTCTCTCTCAATGCAGGAAAAGGAGAAAAACAAAATAAACGCGGTTTGCCCGGCGACGACTCGTGGAAGGGGATTCGCGCCGCCCTCCGGAGCTCAATCGGACCCCTCCTCACGCTTCACCGAGGCGCGACGGCGGGATGACCCGCTACCCCCCTTGAAGCGAGCACGGTGGCGTGGTGGTTGATCGCGGCCGCCGCTGGAGGACCTGTCATCAGAAGGGGAACCGCTGAAGCTTGGCGAGCTGCGTGCGCCGCCGGGCACGGGCCTGCCTTCATCTCCGTCACGGCCGTCGCCAAGGCTAAGCACCCGGTCGCCATCATCATCTTCAGGGCAACACCCGACTCGGCGGCCATCCTCTTCGAACACCCTCACATAGAGGGTGGTGCCGCTGTCAAACTTGAAGTGCAGGGTGCACCGCCGGCCCAGGCCACGTGCGCGGGCAAACATTTGCCAGTCGTGGGCCAAGGCCATGTTTCCGGTGACGAAGACCTCCACCGCAATCCAAGAGGCCCTGCTGCAGCAGCCGTCCACCTGAAGCCAGAGCCCACCAGTGGCACCGGCCGGCAGTTCGCCGGCGAAGAAGCGGGGGAGCTAAAGCCAGTTGCCGACCGGATCCGCCGACCAAACGACAAACTCCGGCAGCACCTCTGCCGAGTGAAAGCGCGGGCGGGGAGGCCGCGCAGCCACGACGCGTCTTCCCCCATTAATCAAGCGACCTTCACCGTGTAAAGGACCTCCGCCGCGACCATGGGCGGCCACTGCGGGAGTCGCGAGGTGCTTGCGGGGATGACCTCGGCCGCGCTTGGGCGGAGGAGAGCCAGGCCCTTCCTGGCGAGCCTTCCCCTTCTCTGTGACCGAGAACCTCTTCGTAGGCGCCATGGGACACAACAAGCAGACGAGGGAGGAGCAAGGAAGAAGGAGCGGAGCAGGAAGAGATGGACCGCGGGGGCTCGCGCCCTCCTTGCATTTATAGCCCAGAGGAGGCCAACCGTCGGCCTGCACGATCGTAGGTAATCATGACTCATTTTTGCATGCAGGGACTTGTCAAGTCGGGCGGTTGTCGAGGCAGCATGGGGAAGCGGAGATGCCCACGTCCAATCAACTGCCACGCGGCGACCAAGGCCGTAGGCTGTGGGGCCCGCGGCGCTCCGGACTTGCCCTTTCGCTTCTCTGCTAAGCCAAGTCCGAGCGCGCCTTGGGCCCGGGGGCTACTGTCGGCGTTCTGAGAACGGGGGTCCCTAGACTTGCTTGCCTGCGGCTTGCGGTGTGGCTCAAGTGGTGGCCCAGTACGGCCCATCTTCATCAACTCAAGCTCAAGACCCTCGCGAGGGGCCAAGCCTCGCGGGGAGGACGACGAAAGGCTTCCTCAGGAGTGGCCTCACCAGGCAGGCTCGCGAGGAGGCGGAGAGATCAAGGCAGGGGTACCTCGCGAGATACCCGTGACGCAAGCCATGACGCTTGAGACCAGGCGGGCGCCAGGCGGGCGCCGGCCTGTGCAGTGTCCTTGTTTTCTCTTTGATGCAAAGGGGGCAAGCACAGGCGCGGAGTATCGAGGCATCAAGCAAAGGTTACCATTCCGGTGCAACGAGACCAAGACCAGCAGAGCAGCAGGACGGAGGTTGACGAGGATATAGACCCGGGGTAGGGTCATAGGCTCGACCTATACGTCCTACCCAAGGTCACTACCCTGGAAGACGAAAAGGCCAAGAGCCAACAGAAGAGCGCCAGTCAAGTACGTCGAGTGCAATCCACTCGACGGTCACATCACTCGACGGTCACTACCTACCGTTACTCGACCATAAGGAAGGCCACTCGACCATATCGAAGATAGGGAGTCGGAAGAGCACATAACGGCCAGATATTTACTCCTTAGTCTTCATGGGAATTAAGAGTACTTAATGCTAGCGTTACTAGTAACACCCCTTACTTTATGTACATTAGTTCCCTTGTAATGGAGACGGGCTGGGGTCCTGGCGCACTCTATATAAGCCACCCCCCTCTGGCACAAGGGTTCGCACTCTTTGTAACACAACACACATAATCCAATCGACCGCCTCCGGGCACCGAGACGTAGGGCTATTACTTCCTCCGAGAAGGGCCTGAACTCGTAAACCTCATGTGTACATCTTCGCCATAGCTAAGATCTTGCCTCTCCATTCCTACCCCCCCTTTCTACTGTCAGACTTAGAACCACGACAGTTGGCGCCCACCGTGGGGCAGGTGTCTTAGCGACTTATTGATGAAGTTGCAAGTTTTTCTTATCATCATCATGGTTTCCGGCGGCGAGATGGTTGAGAGCCGCGAGATCCGTCTCGGCGCGCTCGTTTTCATCGTCGACGACTCGGTGTGGCTTCAGGAAGCTCCGCTCGACGTTGAGGCGCTCCCCGTTCGAGGGGCGACGCACTTTCGCGCGTGCATTCGCGGCGTCCTTCTCCGGCAGTCGTCGACTCAGTATCAGTCGGCTCCGACGATGTTTTATCTCCCCGCTATTTGTCGTCGCAAGCGTTTCGATCGATCGCGGCTTCAGCGCTGGGTGAAACACATGGTGGCTCGGCACGACCACCCACCAAGTCGCAGCAATCGAGCCCGACGAAACCCTCCACGGCCTGTTCGATCTGTCGACTGGCTCCGTGGAGACTGCATCCGAGTGCGATAGCAGCGATCCTGCGGCCGAAGTCCTGATGGTCGATGGTCCTCACAACCCGCCCGGGTTCCGCCGCGAGGGCGACGGGGATGGAGGCGGCAATCCATCGCACGTCCATGAGGAATACCGACCCGAGCCCCTCTCTTCGCAGCAGAGGGGAGAACTTCATTGCCGCAACATGGATGCACTCCATACGCCCATCATTGGAGAAACCCCCGAGGCTCGGGCCTTGGAGGAGGTGTGCCTAGCCAATTTGGCTGAGCGCACTCGACTGGATAACCTTTAGCATGCTCTCGACGAGCGCGCCCAGGAGCGGGTCCATGAATCCAATCGACGACAGCTTTTCCCGCCTCCACCTAAGGTATACCGCACTCCGATTCAGAATCTCACAGCTGCGGCCCGAATAGCAGAGTCAATCCAGCCTTCCCAGTCAGAAGCTGGCAGAGGGCTGATGCAGATCCGGGCCTTGCTCAGGGCAGCAGGAGAGCAGAATACAATAGTATCTCAGTCACGGAATAGGATTCACAGCAGGTCCGTTGCAGCGGACACGGTTCAGTCGGCTCACAGCCCAAGATCGCCTCCGCGGCGTGAAGGTCGTGGGCAGTATGATCATCCACTCAACCATGACAATCATCGTAAGGGACCCACGCCTCCTCCGAGGAGTGCGTCATATGTGCCTCGACGGAACGAGGATAGGCGCCATCATAGTGGTGAGCGCAGGAATTAAGTCGACCCAAGGGAACCGGGCTTCGACGTGAGGTCTATCCTCGTTCAAGGCCTGGTCGACCGGAATAGAGCACATAGAGAAGACCCTGGCAGAGATCATCCAAGTGGCAACCGAGTGCATATTTCTGGTCCCGAGTGTTTTAGCAGAGCCATCAGGGCAGCAGTGATACCTCCCAACTTCAAGCTGGCGTCCGGGGTCAGTAAGTTCACCGGTGAATCCAAGCCTGAAACTTGGCTTGAAGATTACCGAGTGGCTGTGCAGATTAGGGGCTGTAAAGACAAGATAGCGATGAAGCATCTCCCTCTTATGTTGGAAGGGTCGGCCCGAGCGTGGCTGACTCAGTTGACTCCGGGCAGTATTCACAGTTGGGAAGAGCTATCCCGAGTGTTCGTGAGAACTTTCGATGGCACGTGCAAGCGACCAGGAGGATTGCCCGAGTTGCAGCACTGTGTGCAGAAGCCGAATGAGACTTTGAGGGAGTTCGTCCAGAGATGGACCACTTTGCATCACACCATCGAGAATGTTTCACAACATCAAGCTGTATGTGCCTTCAAGGAAGGCGTCAAATACAGGGAGTTGGTCTTGAAATTCGGTCGAACTGGGGATATGACTCTGGCTCGAATGATGGAGATAGCCACCCAGTACACTAACGAGGAAGGAGAGGATCGACTCTGTAGCGGGAAGAGCAAACCAGCCGGCCAAGAGGCTGGTGGAGGTAACTCCAGTCGGAAATAGAAGCGTAAGGCCGAGCCAGCGGCACCTGGAGAGATTGCGGCAGTGAATCAAGGAAAGTTTAAGGGAAAACCTAAGGGGCCCTGCCCCCCTAAGAAGGTGAAGGATAAAGAAGGGAATGATGTGCTGGATTTGCCATGCCACATCCACACGAAGAAAGATGAGGAAGGTAATCTGATTTACCCGAAGCATACCACCCAGCAGTGTCGACTCCTAATCCAGCAGTTCCGAGAGAAACAACCCAATGAGAAGGAGAAGGAGTCGGACCAAGGTGAAGATGAAGAGGAAGACGATGGTTATCCCAAAGTCAATTCCACTCTGATGATATTTGCTGACGTTGAAAGCAAGAGTCGATTGAAGGTCATCAACAGGGAGGTGAACATGGTGCAACAATGACCACCTACCTGAGATGGTCTCAGACAGCCATTACGTTCGACCAGTCTGACCACCCTGCTAGCGTGGCCACCCCTAGGAGGCAAGCTCTGGTGGTCGACCCCGTGGTTGGAGGCACTCGACTGACCAAAGTACTGATGGACGGTGGCAGTGGTCTGAACATCCTCTACACTGAGACCTTGAAAGGGATGGGCATTCCGATGTCCAAGCTTAGCGAGAGCAATATGAGTTTTCATGGTGTTATTCATGGAAAGAAAGCCGAATCACTTGGCCAAATCGCCCTCGACGTGGTTTTCGGTGACTCAAAGCATTACCGTAAGGATAAGTTGACATTTGAAGTCGTGGATTTCCAGAGTGCCTATCATGCCATTTTGGGTAGGCCAGCCTATGCACGCTTTATGGCTCGACCATGTTATGTGTATCTCAAACTGAAGATGCCTGGCCCCAAAGGTGTGATCACAGTTACAGGCAATCGGCAGAAGGCTGAGGAATGTTTCCAGAAAGGTTCCAAGATCACCGATGAACATATGGCAGCAGTTGAATTCCAAGAATATCAGAAGAATGCAGATCCGAGTGATTTGCTTAGAGCCAAGAAGCCTGCCACAGATTCTGCATTCCAGTCGACTGGTGAGACGAAGCCAGTTCATATTCACCCGACGGATCCCAATGCTGCACCAACTCATATATCAACGACGCTCGACAGCAAATAGGAAGAAGCGCTCGTTCAGTTCCTCCATGAGAACTGGGACATCTTTGCATGGAAACCTTCTGACATGCCAGGTGTGCCCAGGGGACTGGCCGAGCACCGTTTGCGTGTCGACCCCAAAGTAAAACCCGTCAAAGAGCACCTTCGGCGGTCCGCCGTGCAGAAGGGAAAGCAATTGGCGAGGAAGTGGCTCGACTATTGGCAGCAGAGTTCATCCGTGAAATCTACCACTCCGAGTGGTTAGCCAATGTAGTCATGGTTCCTAAGAAGGATGATTCACTTCGTATGTGCATTGATTTCAAGCATATCAATCGGGCCTGCCCGAAAGATCACTTCCCTCTCCCTCGCATCGATCAGATTGTTGACTCGACTGCGGGGTGTGAGCGCTTGTCTTTCTTAGATGCGTATTCCGGATACCATTAGATCCGACTGTATGGTCCCGATGAAATAAAAACAGCCTTCATCACCCCATTCGGGTGCTTTTGCTATGTCACCATGCCTTTTGTTTGAAAAATACCAGAGCCACATTCATGAGAATGATTTAGAAGTGCCCGCTCACTCAAATCAGTCGGAATGTGGAAGCGTACATGGATGACATTGTGGTCAAGTCTCGCAAAGGTTCCGACCTATTGACTGACCTTGCAGAAACCTTTGCCAACCTGAGGAGGTACGATATCAAGCTTAATCCGTCAAAATGCATGTTCGGAGTTCCAGGAGGAAAGTTACTCGGTTTTCTCGTTTCCGAACGAGGGATCGATGCCAATCCAGAAAAAGTTGATACCATCCTCCGAATGAAATGCCCCGTGCGAGTGCATGACGTTCAGAAGCTGATTGGTTGGCTGGCCGCCCTAAGTCGATTCATTTCTCATCTCGGTGAAAAGGCCTTGCCTCTTTACCGACTGATGAAGAAGTCTGATAAGTTCGAGTGGACTGATGAAGCTGATGCAGCGTTTGCAGAGCTCAAAACCCTGCTTTCCACCCAGCCGGTGCTTGCTGCACCAATCAGCAAAGAGCCTTTACTGCTTTACATTGCAGCCACTGGACAAGTTGTCAGCATAGTACTCACGGTCGAGCGAGAAAGAAGAAGGAAAAGCTTACAAGGTTTAACGCCCAGTCTATTATCTCTCTGAAGTTTTGACTCCATCCAAGCAACGATACCCACATTATCAGAAGCTTGTCTATGGAATATACATGACCATGAAGAAGGTTGTGCATTACTTCTCTGACCACTCCATTACAGTCATCAGCGATGCGCCACTATCCAAAATTCTGAATAACAGAGACGCAACTGGTCGAGTGGCAAAATGGGCGATTGAACTCCTTCCACTAGATATCAAGTTCGAGGCAAAGAAGGCCATCAAGTCCCAAGCAATTGCAGATTTCCTTCCGAGTGGGTTGAGCAGCAATTGCCGACTCAAGTTCACTCGGAGCATTGGACTATGTTCTTTGATGGCTCCAAGATGCTGAATGGTTCAGGCGCTGGAGTAGTTTTGGTATCCCCCCGCGGAGACAGGCTTAGTTATGTTCTACAGATTCATTTTGATTCCTCCAATAACGAAGCCGAATATGAACTTCTATACGGGTTGCCTATGGTCATTTCACTCGGCGTCCGTCGCCTTATGGTCTAAGGCGACTCAGATTTGGTGGTTAACTAAGTGATGAAGGAATGGGGTGTCAGGAGCCCAGCCATGACTGGTTATTGCAATGCAGTGAGAAAGCTGGAGAAGAGGTTTGAGGGTTTGGAGCTCCACCATATACCTCGACTGAAAAATCAAGCTGCAGATGAGTTGGCCAAGATAGGTTCAAAGAGAGAGGCCATTCCCCGAAACGTGTTTCTGGAACATATTCATTCACCTTCAGTTCGGGAAGATCATTTCACGAAGAGTCACCCCATCCCAAGAGTGCCACAGATCCGACTGAAGTTGAAATCCCAGCCGTGGTCGACTTAGTCATGGAGGTTTTGGTCATCACTCCCGACTGGACAGTGCCATACATTGCTTACATTCTTAGGAAAGAACTCCCAGAGGATGAAGAAGAGGCTCGGCAGATCGTCTGACGGTCTAAAGCCTTTATGGTGATAAAAGGACAGTTGTTCAGAGAAAGTGTAACTGGGGCCTGCCAGAAGTGCATCACGCCAGAATAAGGACGAATGATCCTCAATGATATTCACTCGGGGACCTGTGGTCACCATGCGTCCTCTCGGACTATCGTAGCCAAAGCATACCGAGCCGGGTTTTACTGGTCGCATGCTAACGAGATGGCAAAGGAAATAGTGGACAAGTGTGAAGGTTGTCAGTTTTATTCCAACATGTCCCACAAACCTGCATCAGCTCTGAAGACTATTCCACTCGTCTGGCCTTTCGCCGCCTGGGGACTGGACATGGTTGGACCTCTGAGGACAGGCAGGAGTGGATTTACTCATGTGCTGGTAGAAGTTGACAAGTTCACCAAATGGATTGAAGCCAAGCCCATCAAAAGCCTTGAAGCAAGCACAGACGTGAGTTTCATCAGAGAACTTATATTCAGATATGGCGTTCCACACAGCATCATCATGGATAACGGCTCGAACTTCGATTCTGAAGAATTCAAAGCCTTTTGTGCCCCCCAAGGCACGAGGGTCGATTACGCTTCGGTCGCCCATCCCCAGTCGAATGGACAGGCCAAGCGAGTGAATGGATTGATTCTCAAAGGGCTGAAGCCTCGGTTAATGCGCGACCTCAAGCACGCGGCAGGGGCTTGGGTCGAAGAGCTCCCGTCGGTGCTTTGGGGGCTAAGGACAACCCCCAATCGGTCGACCGGACGAACTCCATTCTTTTTAGTCTACGGAGCCGAAGCTGTTTTGCCGAGCGATTTGCTCCACAACGCTCCCCGAGTCGAACTCTTCTCAGAAAAAGAAGCAGAGCAAGCTCGACAAGATGCAGTCGACCTCTTGGAGGAGGAAAGAGAGATGGCCTTGATCCGGTCGACCATTTATCAGCAAGACTTACGCCGGTTCCATGCCAAGAACGTGAGGGGTCGTGCATTCTAGGAAGGGGACTTGGTCCTCCGAGTGGATCAACATAATCCACACAAGCTCGCCCTCGCTTGGGAAGGCCCTTTCGTCATCACCAAGGTGCTCCACAACGGAGCATATCGTCTCTTCAACGTCGAACACAATAAAGATGAGTCGCGCGCCTAGAATGCAGATCTGCTCTGCCCTTTCTATTCTTAAATATTTAGACTGATCAGATGTAATAAGAAATACCTTTTAGTTTGACTATCAAAAGACATAATTTACTTCTTTCAAATGATTGTTGTTTATTTCTTTTGTGTACATTACCTTAGACGCGAATCTACTTCGCCTAAGATGAAGTGATAAAAATCCTACCGAGTGACGAGTCTGCCTCTCACTCGGGGGCTTAGCTGCAGCCCAGTGCTCGCCTAAGTGATAAAAATCCTACCGAGTGATGAGTCTGCCTTTCACTTGGGGCTTAGCTGCAGCCCAGTGCTCGCCTAAGTGATAAAAATCCTACCGAGTGATGAGTCTGCCTCTCACTCGGGGGCTTATCTGCAGCCCAGTGCTTGCCTAAGTGATAAAAATCCTACCGAGTGGTGAGTCTGCCTCTCACTCGGGGGGCTTGGCTGCAGCCCAGTGCTCGCCTAAGTGATAAAAATCCTACCAAGTGGTGAGTCTGCCTCTCACTCGGGGGCTTAGCGGCAGCCTAGTGCTCGCCTAAGTGATAAAAATCCTACTGAGTGGTGAGTTTGCCTCTCACTTGGGGGCTTAGCTGCAGCCCAGTGCTCGCCTAAGTGATAAAGAATCCTACCAAGTGGAGAGCGATCCTCCCACTCGGGGGCTTAGCTGCAGTCTTGTACTCGCCTAAGTTTGAAAAAATCCTATCGAGAGGAGAGCAATCCTCCTGCTCGGAGGCTTAGCTGCAGCCCAATGCTCGCCTAAGTTTTGAAAAACCCTATCGAGTGGTGAGCAGACCTCTCACTGGGGGGCTTAGCTGCAGCCGAGTGCTTGCCTAAGTTTGAAAAAATCCTACCGAGTGGTGAGCGAATCTCCCGCTCGGAGGCTTAGCTGCAGTCTCGTACTCGCCTAAGTTTTGAAAAACCTTACCCGATCAGTCGACTGGAACGTCAAGACCATTGCTGAGTGCTTTGCTGATGAGCTGATCAATGCTACTCAAGGATCGCCCGATCGGTCGACTGCAACGTCAAGACCATTGCTGAGTGCCTTGCTGATGAGCTGATCAATGCTACGCAAGGATCACCAGATCGGTCGACTGGAATGTCAAGACCATTGCTAAGTGCCTTGCTGATGAGCTGATCAATGCTACGCAAGGATCACCAGATCGGTCGACTGGAATGTCAAGACCATTGCTGAGTGCCTTGCTGATGAGCTGATCAATGCTACTCAAGGATCACCCGATCGGTCGACTGGAACGTCAAGACCATTGTTGAGTACCTTGCTGATGAGCTGATCAACGCTACTCAAGGATCGCTCGATCAGGCGACTGGCCATTCTTCTCCAGAAGCTGCATCAAGCAAACGGACAACAATTCGAGAGAAAAGCGAATTTCATTCGAAGACAGACGCAATATATGAGGTGATAAACCCAAAGTTTCTTAACCGCAGAATAAAGTGCTTGGGCATCAGGCCCGAAGGAGTTTTAACGGTTACAAATCCACTCGGCATTCCGAGGCAAATAAAAGCGATGGCATAATGTTTTTTAATCACTCGGCGGGAGAAGGGCTGACCGGGTCGCAGAAGCTGTCAAGATCGATACTGTCAGCGATGCGAGTGGCTGCCTCAAGGAAAGTGTCCATGAAGTCCTGGAAGGAGTGCTTCTTGGTGTTCGCCACTTTGAGAGCTGCCAGCTTGTCTTCCTTAGCCTCCTTGCAGTGCACTCATACCAAAGACAAGGCGACGTCAGCACCACAGCGGGCAGAAGATTTCTTCCACTCTTGCACTCGGTCTGCGATCTGATTTAGCCGAGTCATCAAGGACTCGAGGTCTTGAGACATTTCCGCCTGAGGCCAGAGTTCGGCGTCCACTCGGACCATCGCCGCCTTCAGCCGAGCCAGATAGTCGACTGCACCGTCCAAGCGCGATCCCAGTCGAAGCAAGTTCATCGCAACTTCATCTTTCATGGGACAGTTGATAGGGTCGAGACCTGTCTCGACCCCGTCCAGTTTCAGCCTCGAAGTCCTGACAGAGTTCTGTTTCATCAGAACGAACAATGAGTCGACAGTATTGCAAATCTCAGTTGACGATAGTTATTTAACTGAACAGACATACCTTCAAGCTTCAGGACAAGCTTCGCCGCAAGTTGTTCCAAATGAAACTCTAGCTTGCCAGTCTTGGTCCTGAGACCCTCAACTTCAGCGGTCAGGTTCTCCTTGTCCTTCATCAGTTGTTCGACTTCACGATTGGCGTCTGAGACATCCGTCTTCAATGTCGCGTTCTTGTCCTCCAACTTGCCGACTGAAGCCAGCTTCTCGTCCGCAAGCTTCATCTTCTCGCGTGCTTCCTTCTAAGCAGCTGCCAGATCCAAATCCTTCTGCTCCAAAGCTTCCTTCATCCTCTCTAAAGAAACAACACTCTTCAGACGGGACTGAAGTTGGCGATTGTCACTACGCACATCTATTTGTGTGAATTCACTCGGTTCAAAAAGACTGAAAGAGAAACCAGGGTGAGCGTGAAGTTACAAAGCAGACAAAATGGCCGAGTGATTACCTCCCGTGATGGCTGTTTCTTCTTGAGCATTCTTCAGATTCTTCTTCGCAAGTTCGAGGTCAAGTTCAACACCGATATGCTTCTTCTTTAATTCGGTGAGCCGAGCTCCAAGATCACAAGACCTCTGCAGACAGAAAGACAGACATGTCAGTCGACACATATAAGTGACAGCAAAGGAGAAGAATTACTTTAAGACTACTGTCGAACCAAATATTCAACAGTAGTCTCGGGGACTACACCCAGTGGGTGCACTTAGCGTGCCCCCACTGGATCATATCAATACTTAGCGAGAGTTCAAAAAAAAGACAGAGAGATCAATACTCATCAGACCTCAGTCGACTGCCAGCAGCCGACGGTGGTCTCGGGGACTACACCCAGTGGGTGCACTCGACGTTCCCCCACTGATTCGGAAAGTGCAAAATCGAAGATTTCTTGAGTTCTAAACGAAGGAACACCCAGTGGGTGATCAGATATAAAGCAACATTCAAAAGTTCAGTTGGAAGTTTACTGACCTAGACATTGGTCTGAAGGGCAATGCTGGCATTGTAGGCTATCTGACTAGCTTCATGCATCACTTTCACCTGCTCCATGACAAGATTCTCCTGGCGAAGAGCTTCCCTAGCGGCACTCGGTGAGTCGTCCGGAGTTTGATATGTAGCAAAGAGGGATGGCTCCAGAGGGGTCAAAGTAGTGGCCGGGTCGGATGAGTGGAGTTGCATCGGTGCAGCAGGCGTCTGTGCAGTCGACCCCGACGGACGATCAGTCGTCAACGGGTTAGCAAATGTGACATTAGTCCGAGCTATCACCTCAGGTGCCGGTGTCGACTGAGGGATTTGGACTTCAAGTCTCCTTCTGCTCGAACCTCCACTCTTCTTCTTCCTCTCCTGTAGAGGCACTTCTTCTTCCTCGTCATCAGGAAGCACAAGGATGTCTTGCGGAGCTACATAAGAAGAGAAGTATCAAATTTTCAGTCAACCGACCACCCACTCAGTTAAATAGAACTGGGTTGGATGAACCTACCAGCTCGTGAGGTGGCTTCTTCGTCTTCTGGTGCCTTGTCAACGTCCATGTCAGTGGCAGCAGAGGCGGGGCTAGAAGGACACAAGAATTAGTCAGTCGGATCGATAAAATCTTTAGTCGACTTACGGAAACGCAAACAAGATACCCACCCTGAGGCAACGGGGACGTCCATCTTGATTTGCGGCAATGTCTTCCGGGTCTTGGAGGGGGCGACTTTAGGCTGCTTAGCCACCTTCTCCATCGGCTCCGGAGTCGACATCCGAGTGCGCTTCTGGGTGGTCGCACTCGGAGCCACACTCTTCACACGACCGCCGGATGGATCGTGTTGCTGCTTGGATCGATGCTTAGAGCGCGGCGACGAGTCAACCTCTTCCTCCTTGTCTGACTCCTCGCTCTCCTCCTCCTCCTCTTCGTCTGGGGATTCCCACTCTCCACTCTCCTCCACACTGCCCTCCCCCTCCTGGTCTGGCACTAAGGCATGTTCGCCGTTGGGCATTGAGTGCATCTCAGTGAATACCTGCAAAATAAATTGATCAAAACAAGAGTCAGCCAACATCGAGTACAGCCGGAACGCAAGCGGAAAACAATCAGAACAGAAAATGTACCTTGTCGGGTGGGTTGTTACTACCGAAAGGGACAACTCACCTGGATCCTCTAGGGTTGTCTTGATTGCCCGTGATACCCTTCAACCACAAGGCCACGGTGTCGAGCGGCACTTCTTCTGGATGGACGCGAGCGGTGTCGTCCGGTCCGGAATACAACCACATCGGGTGATCATGGGCCTGAAGAGGCTGGATACGTCGACTGAGGAACACCTCCAGCAAGTCCAAGCCAGTGACACCAGCATTGATGAGCTGGACCACTCGGTCTACTAACATCCTCGTCTCCATGGTCTCAACAGCAGTAACCTTCAGTGGAGCAGGAGTCTGGACACGGTCGAATGAAAAAGGAGGAAGACCGGTCGACTGACCTAGAGCCGCAACATCCTGGCAGTAGAACCAGGACGATTGCCAACCCCTAACGGATTTAGGAAGGGTCACAGCAGGGAAAGCACTTCTATTCCTCTTTTGGATACCTAGGCCCCCGCACATCTGGATAACGTGGGTCTTCAAGTCACTCAACTTCGCCTTTTTTACCGACTGGGAACGAATGGTGAAGATGTGTTTGAAGAGACCCCAGTGCGGTCGACACCCTAAGAAGTTCTCGCACATCAACACAAATGCGGCTAGATACGTGATGCTGTTGGGGGAAAAGTGGTGGAGCTGTGCCCCAAAGAAGTTCAAAAACCCACGGAAGAAAGGGTGCGGAGAAGAGAGAAGCCCCAGTCGACATGAGTGGCAAGAAAGACACACTCACCCGGTCGAGGTTGTGGCTCCGTCTCCCCCTTCGGCAGCCTTGCCGCCCCCTTCGCAATCAGCCCAGACTCCTCCAGGTCGGCTAGATCCTCCTGCCGGATTGAAGACCGGATCCAATCGCCTTGGATCCAACCCGGCGGCAACCCCGAGCGCGACGACGATCCGCGGCTTGGTTTCTTGCCCTTTGTCGCCCCTGTCGCCTTCTTAGCGCGCTCTAGCGCCGCCGTCTTGTCCTTCACCATGGTGAGAAAGCGGCGGTATCGGAGGCGGAGGCGCTTGACGTGGCGGAGGAACAGAGAAGAAAGAAGAAGAGGCAGGCGTGCACAGTGCAAGCGCCCCGGCCCCGTCGCCTTATAAAGGGTCACTTCCGAGTGACTGGCGCGTGGGGCCGGGAAATCCCATCAAATCCTGCTACAGTTGCGCACAACGAACGTGGCAAAAAAGGCGGCACGATGATCGAGCCGTCGCTACTTATCCGGGCCCCCTCTTTTTGACACCCTCCTGCCCGCGCGCTCCCCCGAAATTTTGTATCCCGCGGAATCCGGGATCCCCTGCAAGCAATCGCACCCGAGGTCTCGCACTCTAATGCAACACTCGATGCACGAGGTCATCAGTTTAATCGACAACTCTCTGAATGGATCAAGGCAGCCGAGTCGACGCCTAAGTACCAATGCAAGCATTCAACCTAGCAGGAAACACTCGCGGGGACACAAAGCTCGGGACAGGTCCAACTTTGTCTTACTTTCCTCTCACACCTTAATCCATTCGGGGGCTACTAACGAGGATACATACCCGGGGTAGGGTCATAGGCTCGACCTATACGTCCTACCCAAGGTCACTACCCTGGAAGACGAAAAGGCCAAGAGCCAACAGAAGAGCGCTAGTCAAGTACGTCGAGTGCAATCCACTCGACGGTCACATCACTTGACGGTCACTACCTACCGTCACTCGACCATAAGGAAGGCCACTCGACCATATCGAAGACAGGGAGTCGGAAGCACACGTAACAGCCAGATATTTACTCCTTAGTCTTCATGAGCATTAAGAGTACTTAATGCTAGTGTTACCAGTAACGCCCCTTACTTTATGTACATTAGTTCCCTTGTAATGGAGACGGGCTGGGGTCCTGGCGCACTCTATATAAGCCACCCCCCCTCTGGCACAAGGGTTCGCACCCTTTGTAACACAACACACATAATCCAATCGACCGCCTCCGGGCACCGAGACGTAGGGCTATTACTTCCTCCGACAAGGGCATGAACTCGTAAACCTCGTGTGTACATCTTCGCCATAGCTAAGATCTTGCCTCTCCATTCCTACCCCCCCTTTCTACTGTCAGACTTAGAACCATGACAGAGGTCACCATGGAGCCCAAGACGACGTCATCGCCAGTGCCTTTGGCAGCCGAAGACCAACTTTAGTCAGGATAACTTGTACTAGATGTTCCCCTTCAAAATGGCCATTGTTGGCGCCCTTCCTGCTCAATATTTGGGAAGAGGATCAGGGCCTCTATAAATAGATATAGCCACCACAGTAGAGGAGGATCTGATCGGGGGATCGATCCGCATTCCACCACAAGAACTCCTCTCCTCGCGAGATTGTTCTTCCCCTGTACTGTTCATCATCAGCCCCTGAGGCAATCCGCCACACCACACACTGGAGTAGGTATTAAACCACAACGGTGTCCCGAACCAGTATAAATCTTGTGTCCCTCGTGTTGTTTATCATTTAGCTTAGATTCTCAGCGAGGCGTTAGAACGTGGATCGGTAGGGAGAAGATCTTCGCGCGCACCCCAGAGTTCAAACCTGAAGGGTTTTGCCGGAACCCGATATCCGACAAAGTCAAACTGATAAGGCAGGTAGGCACAGACTTCATGAAGACAAACTATAAGTAAGGCGAGAGAGGTAGGATAGAACCAGTTGCTCGGAGAGGACAAGGGGTTTGTTGGACCATTTCCAGTTGCTGTGACAACTGTACGTCTGGTTAGGGAGGCTGAGATTTAACTTAGAAGACCGTGTCTTCACCTTATTCCCCTTGAGCTAAGAACACTTAGTCCTCGCCCAATCACTCTGGTAAGTCTTCAAGGGAGACTTCCAAACCTTCACAGACTTCGTTCACCGGCAATCCACAATGACTCTTGGATGCTCAGAACGCGATGCCTAACCGGCTGGAGGATTATATTCACAGTCCTCAAGTGTAATAGGTCTTCAGATCGCGCGGACAGAAAGGCTTCAGTGATGCCTAACACTCTTTGGCTTTGGGTGTTTTGGGCTTTGTCCTCGCAAGGATTCTCTCTCAAAGGGTTCGGAGGTGGGTTGCTCTCAAACGACAAAATCCATGCACTAACTCTGAGAAACCACCAATTTTATGTGTGGGGAGTGGGCTATTTATAGTCAGGAGGCACCCCGACCTGATTTGTCCAAAATGACCCTGGGTCACTAAGGTACTAACACGTGTCCAACAGTCAGATTTCAAACACACGCGGCAGCTTGACTTGGGCTACAAGTAAAGCTGACTCATCCAGCTCTGGATAAGATTTGCTCTCATTGTCTTCGCTCGAAGACATAGGATTTGGTTGAGCATCACATCAGTCACTCTGACTTTGTTCACTTGGACCGCACTTAACAGTACGGTGGTTCCTATGACTCAACAAAGAAGAAAAGGAAACTATGAAACAACTATGTCTTCGCACTCCATAGTCTTCACGCGATGTCTTCTCCTGTCATAGTCTTCAATGTGAATGTCTTCATAGACCACCATTGTCTTCAATGTCTTCACACAGTTTTAGGGGTCATCTCTGGTAGGTAAACCGAATCAATATGGGACTACTATCTATGTTATCCTGCAATTCTCACAAACACATTAGTCCATCAACCAAGTTTGTCGTCAATACTCCAAAACCAACTAGGGGTGGCACTAGATGCACTTACAATCTCCCCCTTTTTGGTGATTGATGACAAACTGGTTGAAGTTTTCAACGGGGATAAAAGTATGTGAAAGTTTGGTGTTGTGAGTATTGTCTTCATACATAAGACGAGGCTCCCCCTGAAGATGTGCATATAAATGATTTGCGTTGCAAATGCACATGGAAGGTTTTGCTTTGTGGAGGCCATCATCAAAGTGTGAAGACAATGCATTATGCATATAAGCAGGTAACGAAGATAATGATATGCATAATGATGGACATCTGCGGAATGACTTCATGCGGGATTTATCATCGCATCACAGAATAGCAAATAAAGTAGCAGATGACCATCAAGTTTAAGTGTTACAACTCAGAGAACCAAATGTATCAAAAGACGAGAGTTGTAAGACTTGGCAAAAGTAATGCAGCCACCCATAAGGACCCGCTTAAAGACTATCAACTCATATGCTTCTCCCCCTTTTGTCAGTAATGACAAAAAAGGTTTGAAGACATAGAGCATATACTTGTTCCCAGAAGGAGCAGATGGAGGAGCAGGGTTGACGTTGGAGTTTGGTGGTGCAGAGGGGCCTAGTGCAGTGTCGATACGTGCCAAAGTGGTAGTTGATGAAGTAGCATCATCTTCATCATCGATGACTCTGGCATTGACAATGGCTGCTGAGGAGGAGTACTCAGAGTCTTCGAGCGATGGAGTCCAATGCAAGACAACGTTCCTGGGAGGAGTGGAATCAAATTTGAATCTCTCTGTGAAGCCATCCTGCTGAAGATCATCTTCAGAACTGAGTAATCTCAGACTCTTCCACGACCACCGACAGGTTTCATGAGTGACAAATGCATTCTTGGTGGCTAGATTGCGAATGCGATTAACATCCATCAAGAGACTCCGCATTTGACGCGTGCGCCAATAATGATGCTTATCTTGTTTCTGATGCAAGGCCACGAGAATCTCTCGGTCATTGAGTACACGAGATCTCTTCCGAGGCCTTTGAGCAATTGTGCTTTCAATGGCTTCAGTATGGACACGATGAGGTGCACGGGTATTTCCAGCCAAAGGATAAACACGAGTTGCAGCATGAACTCCTTCAACATGTTGAGTGAAACTTTGACGATCGACATTGTGAAGATACAGTGGCTCCTTGGCAGGCTCTGGGTAAATGGCTTCGACAGACATATCAACCTCTGGCAAGAATATGAGATGGTTGCACGCAGAGGGCTGATAGTTGATAGCAGAGTGAAGCTTGATAAGGCGCATTACCCATGGAGCATAAAACTTCACACCAAATATATCAGATCCAGATGCAGCAAGTTGGCGGATGAAGAAATCCTGAGCATTGAAGTTGATGCCATTGAGAATATAGAAGACCAATGTCTTCATTGAGCCTTCAAGCTTTGCTACAAAAGAACGTCCTTTGATGGGCCATAGAGTTTGCCTGATAATGTGATAGATGGTGTGGGGCAGATACTCTAGGTCTTCAACAAAGAATTCCTTAGGATATTCAGCTTCTTGTGGCAGAGGCTTCATCATACTCAACATTTGGCTCATATTGGGCTCAAGCTTCTGGAATATGCTCTCTAAAGCATTGCGGTGAAGCTGACAACCAGGTTCATAAAGTTCACCTAGAGTGGGCAGGCCAGTAAGCTCAATGATATCAAGAGCTTTGGCTTCATGATGGACATTGCCTGTCATCCACTCAAGGACCCAAGTTTTGGTATCCCTGTTGTAGCCGCGAATGTGAAGTATAGCATAGAATTGTAACATGAGCTCTTCATTCCAATTTCCTTGTCAGTCACAAACTGCAGAAGGACATAATCTCTGAAGCAGTTTAGGGCTTCTTCCAAGCAGGGTAGTCCAGCAATGGCTTCGCAATCTAGATGCATATGAGGAAAAATGCGCCCTTGATTGTATAAGACACAGGAATAATAACTGCGCTGCAGATAGCTCCAGAACTGATCAGATGAGATTCTTGGCCTTGAATATGGGTTCTTGGCACTATCAAAGAAGGTGTTGTGATCAATGAAGCCATTCACATTGAACGATCCTGGCAAAGACGCAGTACCAGGAAACCTTGGCAGCCTCGGTTTTGGCTTGTGGACCTGAGGCCTGTGCTCCACATGATAATCAAATTGAGGTCCGGGAGCAGGCGGAGGAACCAGAATAGGCCATCGAGCAGTGACAAGCTCACCTTGATAAAATGCTTGCTCAATGGTCTGAGGCCTCAGAGGCAGTACATGAGCAGTGGCATTGACAGGGGCTTCAGACTGCACATTGGTTACAAGTGCATTATTGGCTTCACACACCATATTCACTGTAGGCGCCACATTAGCTTCAGCCATGACAACGTCATTGGCTTCAGTAGTGTTGTTGGTGGCCGCCTCGATATTTTCAACCTCCACTTGAGTAGCTGGAGGGTCGGGCACAGACACGTTCTCCTCGAGAATAGCTTCTTGATTGGTGGGGGGTGTGACAACACGCTCTTCTTCTTCATGGGGTTCTTGATGTTCTTCGGCTGATGCAGCCGGTATGTCTTCAGCAACCTTGGCTTCAGACTCAGAGACGTTCACAGTAGGAGTGCCTTCAGGAAACACTTGACGTGCTACTGAATTGGGTTGCACTGCTCCTGCTGGAACGCTCGGCATAGCGACTTTTGTCCTTGGTCCTTTGCAAAGCCTACGAAATGCGGGCGACGCTTTTGGAGTGGGAGTTGGATGGACCACATAGTCATCATCATCAAGCACCGGAGTGGTGACTTGAGGTGGGGGAGTACTGTGTGAACTATGACTTGGAGTTTCTGGTTGAGGGTGATCAGCCCGCAATGCATCCTGAGCGATTGGCGTCAAGGGACGACCAATGTTGATGATTTTGTTGTTTGTGAGCACAGGAGATGATACCTTATTGTGCTCGATCTGAGGAAGAACTACATCATCTTCTACATTGTCTTGGGGACCAATGTCTTCAGCTGTGATGGGGTCAACAATTGGAACTTCTTCAGCTTCAGGAGCCTCTATGGAAGTAGGCTCGTGAAGTACTAGCTGACGCTCTTGGTGGGGAGATGAAGGACGAGCAACTGAGAGGGGCTCGACAAGAAGGGGCTCTGAAGGAGCAGCCCGATTCTTCTTTGAAGACTTTGTCTTCCGCTTCTTGGTCAGTGGAGCATCATCAGAGACATCCTTGTTCTTATGTTTCCTGGCTTCGGCCTCGGCTGCCCTTGTCTTCTTAAGTTCTGAAGCAACTGTGGGGACCTTAGGCTTCGAGCCTGTCATGCTGGCAGGGAAGACAATGTGAGGTGCTTCCTGTTCTGACGCTTCAGCTTGGGCCACAATTGGCTTCTTCTTTTTGGCAGCCATCTTGGGGTCGATGCCTGGACGCCCAAGAACCTTGCACTTTTCGGCTTCATTGTGAGCCTGAACACATTTTGCAGCGAGATGTTTCATCCGCTCTCTTGAACTTTTTGCTTCTTCACGTTTCTTGTGAAACGCTTCCTTGAGATCATGCAGCAGCTTCTTGAAGTTCTGAACATCAGTGACATTGAGCTTGGCCATGTGCTTCTTGAATTGAGCTTTTTCATAGTTAGTCTTGTTCTTCAGCTCAATTATCTTTTGAGTAAGAGCTAGCTCATTTGCAATGGCACTGTGGAAAGCGACACTGATGCCAATGGGAAGTTGAAGATCATCAATGCTGAGATCCGGATTGGCAAACCACTCATCAATGAAGTTATTTAGGATGTCCACATCAAAGAGGGGCGAATCGTTGAAGATTGCTGCCTCTTGTTTGCTCTTTATCAACAGCTCAAGAGCATCCTCACCAAGATCATCGTCATTGGACAGATCAATGGCTTCATTCTCGTTCCTCAGAACGGTAGCTGGGGTTAGTGCTTGACCAGAACTCAGAATGGGCTTCTTCTTATGTAGAGACTTCTCAGTCTTCTTGGAGATGCGAGAAAGATCTTCAGATTGCATACTAGAAGCAGGAGGAGCAGTTGCCAATGGCTTCACACATGAAGCTAATTTTGGTGTGGCAGAGGGTTTTGGAGCTTTTAACTTCTTCTGCTTCTATGGTTTAGGAGGAGCTGACGCTTCATCAGAATCTGCTTCATCAGCTGAGTGATCCACAGCGGCCCCTTGAACTGCAATATGAGTGATGAGGCCTTCGAGGTTATAGAAGGGGCCGATGACATTGGGATTGGCATCACGGGTGCCATCAGCCCGAGGAGCAGATGGACCGGGGTTGAAGTCGAGTCCAAATGCTTTCTTGTTGTTCACAGCAGAATCCTTGGCAAACTTGAAGTTGCGCTTGAATAGATTGTCTTCACGACACCATAGCAGAGAAGACGGGTCAACATTCTCTGACTGTGGTCCGCGAACCATGCACGGGTAGAAGCCTTGATCAATGGCTTCGGACATGGACTTGGGTTGAAGATTTTTGTACAATATATCTCCCCAAGGTTGCTTGATGGCATTTTTCTCGGCATACTCAGCAGTGACAAATCTGTACTTAAACCATTCCTCTGCCCAATATCTTCGAATCCATTGAATTAGAGTTTTGCGTTCACCATAGGTTTCCTCAGGGTCTGTCTTGTACATTTCATGCAGATCTGGTGGCAAATCTTTGGATGTATTCCCACGACACTGTCTGCCGCCCTTTCTAGATGACTTTTTTGTGGCCATGAAGTCAAACTCCACATTAATGTATTCACACTCAGAAGGTAAGTCTTCATTAAAATGAAGATATATGTTACTTCGTGTGTTGCACATCTAAGTCGTCAACATGCATAAGCGTTAGGATGTGTGTCCATTCACAGGACATTCGAGGATTCTAAGATATTTAGCTCACACCGCAACTTGCAAAACCTTTTCTCATCCAAGGGCTTAGTGAAGATATCTGCCAATTGCTCTTCAGTGTTGACGTGAATGATATCAATGTCTTCCTTGTTGACATGATCTCTAAGAAAGTGATGAGGGATCTAAATGTGCTTTGTCTTCGAGTGCTGAACTGGATTCTTGGAAAGCTTGATGGCGCTTTCATTGTCATAGAAGAGTGGCACATTCTTCGTGTTGATGCCATAATCCTTGAGAGTTTGCTTCATCCATAGAAGCCGAGCACAACACGATCTAGCACCAATGTATTCAGATTCAACAGTGGAGAGTGACACACAGTTCCGCTTCTTTGAAGACCAACAGACAAGTGATCGACTGAGAAAGTGACATGCTCCTGAGGTGGACTTGCGATCAACCTTTTCACCAGCATAATCAGCATCAGAATACCCAATCAGATCAAATGTTGAGCCCTTTGGATACCATAATCCTATCGTTGGGGTGTAAGCCAAATATTGAAGAATTTGCTTCACCGCTAGGTGATGCGACTCCTTTGGTGCCGCTTGGAATCATGCACACATGCAAATGTTAAGCATTATATCTGGCCTAGATGCACATAAGTAAAGTAAGGAACCAATCGTAGAGCGGTATACCTTTTGATCGAACTCTTTACCCTTGTCGTCAGGACCCAGATGACTTTTGGTTGGCATTGGTGTCGTGTATCCTTTGCAGTCTTGCATTCCAAACTTCTTTAGGCAGTCTTTGAGGTATTTCTCTTGTGATATGAAGATGCCATTTCTTTGTTGTCGGATTTGAAGACCAAGGAAGAACTTCAGCTCACCCATCATGGACATTGATACGTCTCCAACGTATCTACTTTTCCAAACACTTTTGCCCTTGTTTTGGACACTAACTTGCATGATTTGAAAGAAACTAACCCGGACTGACGCTGTTTTCAGCAGAACTGCCATGGTGTTATTTTTGTGCAGAAGCAAAAGTTCTCGGAATGACCTGAAAATCCAAGGAGATTACTTTTGGAAAATATAAAAAATACTGGCGAAAGAATCAAGGCGAGGGGGCCCACACCCTGTCCACGAGGGTGGGGGGCGCACCCCCCTGCCTCGTGGGCCCCCTGGATGTCCACCGACCTCAACTCCAACTCCATATATTCTCCTTTGCGGAGAAAAAAATCAGAGAGAAAGTTTCATCACGTTTTACAATACGGAGCCGCCGCCAACCCTAATCTCTCTCGGGAGGGCTGATCTGGAGTCCGTTCGGGCCTCCGGAGAGGGGGATTCATCGCCGTCGTCATCATCAACCATCCTCCATCACCAATTTCATGAAGCTCACCGCCGTGCGTGAGTAATTCCATCGTAGGCTTGCTGGACGGTGATGGGTTGGATGAGATTTACCATGTAATCAAGTTAGTTTTGTTAGGGTTTGATCCCTAGTATCCACTATGTTTTGAGATTGATGTTGCTATGATTTTTCTATGCTTAATGCTTGTCACTATGGCCCGAGTGCCATGATTTCAGATCTGAACCTATTATGTTTTCATGAATATATGTGAGTTCTTGATCCTATCTTGCAAGTCTATAGTCACCTATTATGTGTTATGATCCGACAACCCCGAAGTTCCAATAATCGGGATACTTCTCGGTGATGACCGTAGTTTGAGGAGTTCATGTAAAGTGCTAATGCTTTGGTCCAGTACTCTATTAAAAGGAGGCCTTAATATCCCTTAGCTTCCATTAGGACCCCGCTGCCATGGGAGGGTAGGACAAAAGATGCCATGCAAGTTCTTTTCCATAAGCACATATGACTATATTCGGAATACATGCCTACATTACATTGATGAACTGGAGCTAGTTCTGTGTCACCCTATGTTATAACTATTACATGAGGAATCACATCCGACATAATTATCCATCATTGATCCAATTCATACGAGCTTTTCACATATTGTGCTTTGCTTATTTACTTTACCATTGCTACTGTTACAATCACTACAAAACTGCTATCGTTACTTTTATCACAGTTACCATTACTATCATACTACTTTGCTACTAAATACTTTGCTGCAGATACTAAGTTATCCAGGTGTGGTTGAATTGACAACTCAACTGCTAATACTTGAGAATATTCTTTGGCTCCCCTTATGTCGAATCAATAAATTTGGGTTGAATACTCTACCCTCAAAAATTGTTGCAATCCCCTATACTTGTGGGTTATCAAGACTGTTTTCTGGTGCCGTTGCCGGGGAGCATAGCTCTATTCTTTGAGTCACTTAGGATTTATATCTGCTAATCATTATGAGGAAATTGAAAGACGAAAGAACTAAGATTTTCCCTCAACTGCGAGGGGAGGTAAGGAACTGCCATCTAGCTCTACACTAGATTCTCCTTCTGTTAGGAGTAAGTTTGCGACACATAAACTTGCTTCTGCTATGAATTCTGATATGTCGCATGTTATTGATGATGCCACTTCTACTATGCATGATACTTATGATGAAACTACTTCTATGCTTGATACTACTTTGCCATTAGGTGAATTTCTTGATGAACAACTTGCTAAGGTTAGAGAGAATGAAATTATTAAAGATGAAATTATTGAAGATAGTGATGATGAAGGTTCTCCCCCAAAGTATGAATTGCCTGTTGTTCCTGAGGGTTATGTTATGGATGAAGAAACTGCTAGAGATCTTCTTGATTGCAATGATAGATCTGATCTTAAGAATTTATTAGCTAAACTTAAACAGAAATCTCTAAATGCTAGAATGAAATACGACCCTGCTTTTGCTACTTCACCTATCTTTGTTACTGATAAGGATTATGAATTCTCTGTCGATGCCGAGATAATTACTTTGGTTGAATCTGATCCTTTTTATGGCTATGAATCTGAAACTATTGTGGCACATCTTACTAAGTTAAATGATATAGCCACCCTGTTCACTAATGATGAGAAATGTCGCTACTACTATATCCTTAAGATATTTATGTTCTCATTAAAGGGTGATGCTAAAACTTGGTTTAATTCTCTTGATCCTGGTTGTGTGCGTAGTCCCCAAGATATGATTTATTACTTCTCTGCTAAATATTTCCCCGCTCATAAGAAACAAGCTGCCTTGAGGGAAATATATAATTTTGTGCAAATTGAAGAAGAGAGTCTCCCACAAGCATGGGGGAGGCTTCTCCGTTACTTCAAGGTTTGCCTAATCATCCTCTTAAGAAAAATGAAATACTTGATATATTTTATAACGGACTAACTGATGCTTCCATGGACCACTTGGATAGTTGTGCTGGTTGTGTTTTCAGGGAAAGAACAGTCGATCAAGCAGAATTGCTATTGAATAATATGTTGACTAATGAAAATAATTGGACTCTTCCTGAGCCAATTCCTGAACCAACTCCTAAACCAACTCCAAAGAAGAGAGGTGTTCTATTTCTCAGTCTTGAAGATACGCAAGAGGCAAAGAAATCTATGAAAGAAAAAGGTATTAAAGCTGAAGATGTTAAGAATTTACCTCCTGTTGAAGAAATAGATGGTCTTAAACCACCTATTGAAGAAACACATGGTCTTGATAACCCGACACCGGTAGTAAAGGTAAATTCTCTCTATAGATATTATAAAGTTGAAATCCCGTCTACTAAGTTTCCTAGCCAATGTTTGGATGAATTTGATGACTTTATGGCTAGACAAGAAAATTTCAATGCTTATGTTGGTAGAGAATTAAAGAGTAATGCTTACATGATTGGACGCTTGAGTGCTTATATGGATAGAGTTAAAGGTGAACTTAAACTTATTAGTAAATATGCTTCTATGGTTACCACTCAAGCGGAACAAGTACTTAAAGCTCAAAGTGATTTGCTCGATGAATTAGATAATAAACATGATTTTGCTGTTAGAGTGGCTACTAGAACGGGTAAAATGACTCAGGAACCTTTGTATCCTGAAGGACACCCTAAGAGAATTGAGCAAGATTCTCAGAGAAATAATTTAGATGCACCTAGTCCTTCTAAAAAGAAGAAAAAGAAAAATGATAGGACTTTGCATGCTTCTAGTGAACCTGTTATAGACACACCTGAGAATCCCAATGATATTTCTATTTCTGATGCTAAAACACAATCTGGAGACGAACATGAACCTAGTGATAATGTTAATGATAATGTTCATGTTGATGCTCAACTTAGCAATAATTATGATGTAGAGATTGAACCTGTTGTTGATCTTGATAACCCACAATCAGAGAATCAACGTTATGATAAGAGAGATTTTGTTGCTAGGAAGCACGGTAAAGAAAGAGAACCATGGGTTCAGAAACCCATGCCTTTTCCTCCTAAGTCATCCAATAAAAAGGATGATGAGGATTTTGAGCACTTTGCTGAAATGATTAGACCTATCTTTTTGCGTATGTGCTTAACTGATATGCTTAAAGTAAATCCTTATGCTAAGTACATGAAATATATTATTACAAATAAAAGAAAGATACCAGAAGCTGAAATTTCCACCATGTTTGCTAATTATACTTTTAAAGGTGGAATACCTAAGAAACTAGGAGATCCAGGAGTACCAACTATACCATGCTCCATTAAAAGAAACTATGTTAAAACTGCTTTATGTGATCTTGGAGCCGGTGTTAGTGTTATGCCTCTTTCTTTATATCATAGACTTGAATTGAATAAGTTGACACCTACTAAAATATCTTTGCAAATGGCTGATAAATCAACTGCTGTACCTGTCGGTATTTGTGAGGATGTGCCTGTTGTGGTTGCAAACATCATTATCTTAACGAACTTTATTATTCTTGATATTCCCGAGGATGATAGTATGTTGATTATCCTTGGTAGACCCTTTTTTGCAGGGGCTGTTATTGATTGCAACAAATGCAATATCACTTTTCATGTTAATGGTACTGAGCATACGATACACTTTCTGAGGAAACAACCTCAAGTTCATAGCATCAATTCTATTGGAAAAATTCCAACTATTATTATTGAAGGTTGTGAATTTCCTCTTCCTACTGTCAAGAAGAAATATGCTATTCTTATTATTGGGGATGTTCATATCCCCGTTGAGGTAACCTAGTGTTATTCGAAATTTCTCTGGTTCCATGTTATTCGGAATGAGTTTGTTAACAAGACTTGATCAACCTTGTTAGTGGATTCCTTTTGATGATCATGAGATGGATGAAATTAGGAAGCACAACCTTCTGTACCCTCCTTTTACTTTCTGTTATTTAGATTAAATAAAGTCAAAATGGTATTTTTTGTCTGTTTTCTGAATTATCCATGCAATAAAAAATACCCGAAAATAAAAGTTCTCCAAATGCCCTGCAAATTTTTATGATTTTTTCTGGAATATTTGAGAATATTTTGCACTGAGATCACAACATGGGGAGCAAGCACCTGGCCACGAGGGTCCAGGGCGCGCCCCCTGCCTGATGGGCCCATGATGGCCCCCTCCACTTATTCCTGCACCCACACACTCCATCTTCCTCCCAAAAAAATCCCCATCCAGCTCAAGCACGAGTTCTAGCTCATTTTGCTGCGATTTTCGATCTCGTTGCTCAAAGCTCCATTCACAAAACTGCTTTGGGAGATTGTTCTTTGGTATGTGACTCCTCCAATGGTCCAATTAGTTTTTGTTCTAGTGCTTTATTCGTTGCAAATTTTTGCTGCCTAGGTGACTCTGTTCTTGAGCTTGCATGTCAAATTTATGAGGTCCCAAGTAATTCTAATGCATGATATAGGCTCTAGGCACTTATGGGAGTAGTTGCTATCAATCTTGTTTAGTTTGATTCACTTTTATTTTGAAGTTACTAAAAGTTTCAGAAATTTTCCAGATGAAGAAATATGTCTAGGAAAATGTACCAAGGTGGTTCTTCAAGAAAGCAAGGACCCAGGTTCGCTATGCGTGAGGAAGACGATGAACCACAAAGGGAAGCTGATGTGCGGCCTTGTGAATGGCCGTCAGAAGAGTTTATGGTCAATGCAGGCATCAAGGATGAATTTGATGCATATGTGCGTAATGCCGATCTTGAGGACTTCATGCAAGATAAGTGTCCTCAGTACTACTATTTGACTGATTCATTCCTGAGAAGGTTTAAATTTTCATCTTCGCGTAATTCTCAAAGTGTGCTGTTTGATATTTATGATCAATCATATACCATGGACTTAGAAGATTTTACTACTACTTGCAAACTCCCACAGTGGGCTAGTGTTAATGAGCCCCGTCAATCTGAATATAAAGACTTTCTTGCTAGTATTACCGTGGGAGAATCTAGAGAAATAGCACAAGCTACCATATGGAGCATTCATTTTCCTGCTATACATTATTTTGCTCTCTTCATTGGTAGATGCATTAATGGTAAAGATGAAGCATGTCACATGTGTGTTCCTGATCTTTGTGTCCTCAAGAGTGCTGTATTAGGTAATAAAGATTACAACTTGGGGGCAATTGTTGCACGTAGGTTGCATAATAATGGTCTAGTTGGAGATTTGTTTGGAGGTATTTATGTGACCCCTGTTGCTAATTATCTTGGTATACCTCCACGTGAGGGTGATAGGGAGTTGCCTCCTGCTTATTTATATTACAATGCTATGGTCAGTCATCATTTTCTTGTGAGGAATGAACAATTCCTCCAGTATCGACTAATTTTTGGCAGACGTCGCTCTGTCCATGTTACTCTCCCTGCTCCCACCCTTTTTGATTATCAGGTAAAAAGAAGATATATTGTAACCGAGGAGGAGGCAACCGAGTACGAGAGGAGGACGGAGGCAGCTCGCCGCCATGCCGCAGCTCAGGAGGCATTGGTTGCTGCATCTCAGTATGACCCCAGTTACAACTTCGGATATCAGTCAGGTTGTCCATGGCCATAGACCAACTTAGGCCAAACGCCTAAGTTTGGTTGAGTATGTATTTCTCACCGACATTACATTCATGTTCACACACTGATTCTAGTTGTCGGTGCTCATACATTCATTTCTTTTTCTAGCTTTCTTCTTGTGTGTTCGATAAACCTTAAGAAAAACCAAAAAAATTAGTTAGCTTAATTTCCATGCTTGTAGTAGTAATTAAAATGAAAACCCAAAAAGATTTCTTGTTCTTCTTTTGCTTGTTGGGAGCTTTCCCGTGTAAATAGTTTTATTTCTTTTATTTCCTTTCGGGGTCGAGAGGAGAAGGCCTTAATGAAAATGTTTAGTGGCTCTAATATGCATGATTGTCGATTTAACCAAGAGCCCATATTACCTTGTCTTCTCCCTTGAATTGAATGCTTGCAGATTCCAGCTTAGTCCAATGCACGTGCACTATTATTATTATACACACCATTCGGTCGTGCAAGTGAAAGGCAATAATGACGATATATGATGGACTGATTGAGATGAGAGAAGCTGGTATGAACTCGACCTCTCTTGTTTTTGTAAATATGATGACTTCATCATTCCTGATTAAGCCTATTATGAATAAACATGTTTGCAATGACAATTAGAGATTATAGTTGCTTATGCCATGCTTAATTAGCTAGGAGCTTATAATGGTTTACCTTGCATGCCAACATGCTATTAAAATGGTTGTGATGTGGTATGATAGGGTGGTATCCTCCTTTGAATGATTCAAGTGACTTGACTTGGCACATGTTCACGCATGTAGTTGAAACAAAATCAACATAGCCTTCATGATATTTATGTTCATGGTGGATTATATCCTACTCATGCTTGCACTCAGTGTTGATTAATTTTAATGCATGTTCATGACTGTTGTCGCTCTCTCAGTTCGTCGCGTCCCAGTCTTTTGATAGCCTTCACCTGTACTAAGCGGGAATACTCCTTGTGCATCCAACCTCCATAAACCCCAAAGTTATTCCATATGAGTCCACCATACCTTCCTATATGCGGTATTTACCTACCGTTCCAAGTAAATCTATATGTGCCAAACTCCAAACCTTCAAATGAAATTCTGTTTTGTATGCTCGAGCAACTCATGCATCAACTAGGGTTGTCTGTATCTTTCATGCTAGGTGGGTTATTCTCAAGGGGAGTGGACTCCGCTCCTCATTCACGAGAAAATGGCTGGTAACCAGTATGCCCAGTCCCAAGATCAAAAGATCAAATGAAATCAAAATAATTAAACAAAACTCTCCCAGGATTGTTGCTAGTTGGAGGCACCCGTTGTTTCGGGCAAGCCATGGATTGATGCTTGTTGGTGGTGGGGGAGTATAAACTTTACCATTCTATTTAGGAACCGCCTATAATGTATGTAGCATGGAAGATATTGAGATCTCATAGTTGTTACGTTGACAGTGAAAGTATACCGCTCAAAATTTTATTCGTCTCTATTTTAAAATCGAGCTCTGGCACCTCTACAAATCCCAACCTCCCTTTGCGAAGGGACTATCTATTTACTTTTCTGTTGAGTCATCATCCTCTTATTAAAAAGCACCCGTTGGAGAGCATGTTGTCATTTGCATGCATTACTATTAGTTTATATTGGGTATGACTTGACTGGATATCTTTTACCATGAATTACAATGTTTAGTCAGTCCTTGATCTTTAAAGGTGCTCTGCATTTATATTTTGCGATCTCAGAAAGGGCTAGCGAGATACCATCTTGTCATATCATATTACGATTGTTTTGAGAAATGTTGTTATCTGAGTTTTATTATTATTGCTTGCTAGTTGATTATGCCATTGATATGAGTAAACATGAGGCCTAAGTGTTATTGTGAATATGGTTAGTTCATAATCTTTGCTGAAAACTTGAATGCTGGCTTTACATATTTACAACAACAAGAGCAAACAGAGTTTGTAAAAGATTTTCTTTATCACTTTCAGTTTGTCAGTTGAATTGCTTGAGGACAAGCAAAGGTTTAAGCTTGGGGGATTTGATACGTCTCCATCGTTTCTACTTTTCCAAACACTTTTGCCCTTGTTTTGGACTCTAACTTGCATGATTTGAATGAAACTAACCCGGACTGACGCTGTTTTGAGCAGAACTGCCATGGTGTTATTTTTGTGCAGAAACAAAAGTTGTAGGAATGACTTGAAAATCGACGGAGATTACTTTTGGAAAATATAAAAAATACCGGCGAAAGAATCAAGGCCAGGGGGCCCACACCCTGTCCACGAGGGTGGGGGCGCACCCCCTCCCCCTGGGCGCGCCCCCTGCCTCGTGGGCCCCCTGGATGTCCACCGACCTCAACTCCAACTCCATATATTCTCTTTTGTGGAGAAAAAAATAAGAGAGAAAGTTTCATAATGTTTTATGATACGGAGCCGCCGCCAAGCCCTAATCTCTCTCGGGAGGGCTGATCTGGAGTCCGTTCGGGGCTCCGGAGAGGGGGATTCGTCGCTGTCGTCATCATCAACCATCCTCCATCACCAATTTCATGATGCTCACCGCCGTGCGTTCGTAATTCCATCATAGGCTTGCTGGACGATGATGGGTTGGATGAAATTTACCATGTAATCAAGTTAGGTTTGTTAGGGTTTGATCCCTAGTATCCACTATGTTCTGAGATTGATGTTGCTATGACTTTTCTATGATTAATGCTTGTCACTAGGGCCCGAGTGCCATGATTTCAGATCTGAACCTATTATGTTTTCATGAATATATGTGAGTTCTTGATCCTATCTTGCAAGTCTATAGTCACCTATTATGTGTTATGATCCGACAACCCCGAAGTGACAATAATCGGGATACTTCTCGGTGATGACCGTAGTTTGAGGAGTTCATGTATTCACTAAGTGTTAATGCTTTGGTCCGGTACTCTATTAAAAGGAGGCCTTAATATCCCTTAGTTTCCATTAGGACCCTGCTGCCATGGGAGGGTAGGACAAAAGATGTCATGCAAGTTCTTTTCCATAAGCACATATGACTATATTCGGAATACATGCCTACATTACATTGATGAACCGGAGCTAGTTCTGTGTCACCCTATGTTATAACTATTACATGAGGAATCGCATCCGACATAATTATCCATCACTGATCCAATGCCTGCGAGCTTTTCACATATTGTGCTTTGCTTATTAACTTTACCGTTGCTACTATTACAATCACTACAAAACTGCTATCATTACTTTTATCACTGTTACCATTACTATCATACTACTTTGCTACTAAATACTTTGCTGCAGATACTAAGTTATCCAGGTGTGGTTGAATTGACAACTCAACTGCTAATACTTGAGAATATTCTTTGGCTCCCCTTGTGTCGAATCAATAAATTTGGGTTGAATACTCTACCCTCGAAAACTGTTGCGATCCCCTATACTTGTGGGTTATTAGACATCTGATATTGCTCTTGCATCATGTGCCCAAACTCATCGCTGTATCTCTTGTTAGTGCAGCCGAAGATAATGTCATCCACATAGATTTGGCACACAAACAGTTCATCGTCGTATGACTCCGTGAAGAGTGTTGGATCTAGTGAACCAGGTTTGAAGCCTTTACTCTTCAACAAATCTTTGAGCATTTCATACCAAGCGCGAGGAGCTTGTTTGAGGCCATACAGTGCCTTGTTGAGCTTGTACACCATATCAGGATGTTTTGGATCTTCAAAGCCAGGTGGTTGTGCAACATACACTTCTTCTTCAATCTTGCCATTGAGAAAGGCACTCTTCACATCCATTTGGTACAGAAGGATATTGTGATGGTTGGCATATGCAAGCAGTATGTGAATGGCTTCAAGTCTTGCCACGGGAGCAAATGTTTCATCAAAGTCAATCCCTTCTATTTGAGTGTAGCCTTGAGCAACCAAACGAGCCTTGTTCCTAACAACTTGACCATGTTCATCTTGTTTGTTGTGATATATCCATTTGGTGCAAATGATATTATGCTTGCGAGGATCAGGACGCCTGACTAGTTCCCAGACATTATTCAGCTCAAACTGATGAAGCTCTTCTTGCATGGCTTGAATCCATTCAGGTTCCATGAAGGCTTCATCAACCTTTTTGGGTTCAGATATTGAAACAAATGCAAAGTGCCCATAGAAATTTTCCAGTTGTGTTGCTCTTGAACGAGTGAGTGGACCAGGTGCATTGATGTTGTCAATGATCTTCTCAACCTGTACTTCATTTGCAACACGGGGATGTACTAGACGAAGATTTTGCCCTTGTGGATCATTGTCTTCAGCTTTAGCATTGACTTCAGGCTAAGTATTGTCGTCAGGTTGACTTGGTGCAATGATGAGTTCATCTTCATCCTGAGGTTCGGACGGTATGATCTCTCCAGTACCCATGAGCTTGATAGATTCACTTGGAGGGACTTCATCTAGCACATTTGGCAGGTGCTCTCTTTGCATGTCGTTAGTCTCATCGAACCGCACATCCACAGTTTCAACCACTTTATAGTGAAAGAGGTTGAAGACTTTGTAGGAGTGCAAGTCCTTTCCGTAACCAAGCATAAAACCTTCATGTGGTTTCGGTGCAAATTTTGAAGTGTGATGTGGATCCTTGATCCAGCACCTAGCACCAAATACTCTAATATAACTGACGTTTGGTTTCTTACCAATTAGCAGCTCATATGATGTCTTCTTCAGAAGCTTGTGAAGATAAACTTGGTTGATGATGTGGCATGCAATGTCAATGGCTTCAGGCCAGAACTTTCTTGGAGTCTTGTACTCATCTAGCATCGTCCGAGCCAACTCGATGAGGGTCCTGTTCTTGCGCTCCATGATGCCATTCTGTTGAGGTGTGTATGGAGCAGAAAACTCATGAGTGATGCCAAGTGTATCAAGGTAAGTGTCGAGGCTGGTGTTCTTGAATTCTGTGCCGTATCACTTCTGATATGGTTGATCTTGACACTATAATTCGTCATGGCACGATTGGCGAAGCGTCTGAAGACATCCTACACTTCAGTCTTATAGAGAATTATATGCACCCAGGTATATCTTGAGTAATCATCAACAATAACGAAACCATAAAGACAAGCGGTGGTAGTAAGAGTAGAGTAATGAGTAGGGCCGAATAACTCCATGTGAAGCAGCTCGCAGGGTTGAGTGATACTTCTCCAACGTATCTATAATTTTTGATTGTTCCATGCTATTTTATTACCTATTTTGAATGATTATGGGCTTTATTATACACTTTTATGTTACTTTTGGGACTAACCTATTAACCAGAGGCCCAACCCATATTGTTGTTTTATTGCGTGTTTCAGTATTTCGAAGAAAAGGAATATCAAACGGAGTCCAAATGGAATGAAACCTTCGGCAACATGATTTTTTGGAAGATTATCATCCTGGAGACTTGGAGTGCACGTGAGAAGATACTTGAGGATCCCAGGAGATTGGGGGCGCACCCCCCCCCCTACTAGGTGCGCCCCCTGTCTCGTGGACCCCTCGAGCACCCCCCGACCGACTTCTTTCGCCTATATAAGCCTACGTACCCTAAAACCATCGAATATCGAGATAGATCAGGAGTTCTGCTGCCGCAAGCCTCTGTAGCCACCAAAAACCTCTCGGGAGCCCGTTCCGGCACCATACGGGATCCCATCACCGGTGGCCATCTTCATCATCCCGGCGCTATCCATGACGAGGAGGGAGTAGTTCACCCTCGGGGTTGAGGGTATGTACCATTAGCTATGTGTTTGATCTCTCTCTCTCTCGTGTTCTCTCTCGTGTTCCCTCTATGGCATGATCTTGATGTATCCCGAGTTTTGCTATTATAGTTGGATCTTATGATGTTTCTCCCCCTCTACTCTCTTGTGATGAATTGGGTTTCCCCTTTGAAGTTATCTTATCGGATTGAGTCTTTTATGAGAACACTTGATGTATGTCTTGCCGTGCTTATCTGTGGTGACAATGGGATATCATGTGCCACTTGATGTATGTTTTGGTGACCAACTTGCGGGTTCCGCCCATGAACCTATGCATAGGGGTTGGCACATGTTCTTGACTCTATGGTAGAAACTTTGGGGCACTCTTTGAAGTACTTTGTGCTGGTTGGATGAATCTGAGATTGTGTGATGCATATCGTATAATCATGCCCACGGATACTTGAGGTGACAATGGAGTATCTAGGTGACATTAGGGTTTTGGTTGATTTGTGTCTTAAGGTGTTATTCTAGTACGAACTCTTTAATAGATCGATCTGAAAGAATAACTTTGAGTTGGTTTCGTACCCTACCATCATCTCCACGTTTATTCTCCGCTATTAGTGGCTTTGGAGTGACTCTTTGTTGCATGTTGAGGGCTTGTTATATGATCTATCTTTGTTATTATTGTTGAGAGAACTTGCACTAGTGAAAGTATGAACCCTAGGCCTTGTTTCCTATCATTGCAATACCGTTTACGCTCACTTTTATCGCTTGCTACCTTGCTGTTTTTATTATTTCAGATTACAAATACCTTTATCTACCATCCATATTGCACTTGTATCACCATATCTTCGCCGAACTAGTGCACCTATACAGTTTACCATTGTATTGGGTGTGTTGGGGACACAAGAGACTCTTTGTTATTTGGTTTCAGGGTTGTTTGAGAGAGACCATCTTCATCCTACGCCTCCCACGGATTGATAAACCTTAGGTCATCCACTTGAGGGAAATTTGCTACTATCCTACAAACCTGTGCACTTGCATGTCCAACAACGTCTACAAGAAGAAGGTTGTGTAGTAGACATCAAGCCCTTTTCTGGCGCCATTGCTGGGGAGGCTAGGTAAAGGGCACTCACTCACACCCCGTCAACTAAGCTCTTTCCTGGCGCCGTTGCCGGGGAGGTGAGTGCTTGAAGGTATATCTTTAGGTCTTGCAATCGAATCTTTTTGTTTCTTGTTTTATCACTAGTTTAGTTTAAAAATAAAACTACAAAAAAATGGAGTTAAGTTTGTCTCATACGCTTCGTCTTTTTAATATCTTTCGTGAGTATGATGGAAAGGAAAATTGTGCTCAAGTGCTAGAAGAAGAATTACATACAATGCTTGGCATGAAATATGTGAATGATGAGCATGATTGCAATGTTGTTAGTATGAATTCCTTGAATATCTATGATGCTAATGATATGCAAAGCCACAAGCTTGGGTAAGCTATGTTTGATGAATATGATATGTTTAGTCCCCCAAGTTTTGATGATAATATTTATTATGATGAAAGCATACCTCCTATTTATGATGATTATCTTGATCAAAGTGGGTTTGGAAGAGTGTCAACTTTAGGAAGTAGTGATCCCACTATTTTGGAGGATGTTGAATCTTATTGTGATGAATATGAAAGTGGATTTGGAAGAGTGTCAACTTTATTTAGTGATGATTCCACTATTTCAGAAGAGGTTCCAATTGATTATGAGAACAAAGTTGCTATTTATGATGATTATTGTGATGACTTGTATGCTATTGATAATAATGATAACCATGAAACTTGTCATCATGATTTTAGTTTTCAATTGGATTATGCCTCACATGATAATTATTTTGTTGAGTTTGCTCCCACTACTATTCCGAATGAGAAGAATTTTGCTTATGTGGAGAGTAGTAAAAATTCTATGCTTGTATATCATGAAAAGAATGCTTTAGGTGCTGGTTATATTGTTGAATTCATTCATGATGCTACTGAAAATCATTATGAGGGAGGAATATATGCTTGTGGGAATTGCAATAATATCAAGTTTCCTCTCTATGTGCTTAAAGTTTTGAAGCTATGCTTGTTTTACCTTCCTTTGCTAGTTGATTATTGTTCCCATAAGTTGTTTGCTCACAAAATCCCTATGCATAGGAAGTGGGTTAGGCTTAAGTGTGCTAGTCATATGCTTCATGATGCTCCCTTTATGTTTCAATTCTTATCTTTTATGTGAGCATCATTGTCATCATCATGCCTAGCTAGAAAGGCATTAAAGAAAAGCGCTTGTTGGGAGGCAACCCAATATTTACCCTTACTGTTTTTGTGTGTCCACATGATTATGCTACTGTAGTAATCATGTTTTATAGCTTTTGTTTCAATAAAGTGCCAAGTAGAACCTTTGGGAAGACTTGGGTGAAGTTTATGTGATCTTGCTGTGAAAAACAGAAACTTTAGCGCTCACGAGATTAGCTGCCATTTTTTTACTGGAGAGTGCTTTTAGGTTAATTCTTTTTGAAGATGATTAATAGACAGATTACTCAGGTCCAGCAATTTATTTCAGAATTTTTTGAGTTTATAAGTATACATTTGATACAGATTACTGCAGACTGTTCTGTTTTTGACAGATTCTGTTTTCTATGTGTTGTTTGCTTATTTTGATGCATCTATGGCTAGTATTAAGTTGTATGAACCATAGAGACGTTAGAATAAAGTAGATATTACACCAATATGAATTTAGAAGGAGTTCATTACAGTACATAAGTGGTGGTTTTATTTTCTTATACTAACGGAGCTTACGAGTTTTGTTTTGAGTTTTGTGTGGTTGAAGTTTTCAAGTTTTGGGTAAAGATTCAATGGACTATGGAATAAGGAGTGGAAAGAGCCTAAGCTTGTGGATGCCCAAGGCACCCCAAGGTAATATTCAAGGACAACCAAGCAACTAAGCTTGGGGATGCCCCGGATGGCATCCCCTCTTTCGTCTTCGTTCATCGGTAACTTTACTTGGAGCTATATTTTTATTCATCACATGATATGTGTTTTGCTTGGAGCGTCATTTTCTTTTGTTAGTTTTTGCTTTCTGTTAGTTAGAATAATGTTTTGCATCTTTAGTTTCAATAAAAATGTCAAGGATAGCCTTTACCATGCTTATTTTGCTAGTATACATGTTGCTGTTTGAAAACAGAAAGTTTACCGCTGTTGCAAAAATTCCCTAGAAAAGTCAGAGAATCGTATAATGTTGAATCTTTTTGCATATTGAGATCTGATAAATCTTTTACAGTGGGAATTTTATCTTATAATTTTTTGAGTCAGGGAAGTATTGATACTCTTGCATTCTTTACAGACTGTACTGTTTTGGCAGATTGCTGTTATGTTTGCATTGTTTGCATATGTTTGCTTGTTTAATGATTCTATTTAAGGATAGGAGTATTAAATATGCAGAGGAATTTAGTATGAAATGTTGAATAATAATTTAAGTGATTTTTTACAGTAGAAAATGATAAGGTTTTGCATTGGTTTATACTAACCTATCTCACGAGTTCTTGTTGAGTTTGTTGTGAATGAAGCTTTTGATAAAAAGAGAAACCATGATATGAGAGGAATTAAGGAGACATAAAAGCTCAAGCTTGGGGATGCCCAAGGCACTCCAAGATAATATTTCAAGAAGTCTCAATCATCTAAGCTTGGGGATGCCCCGGTAGGCATCCCACCTTTCCTCTTCAACAACTATCGGTTAGTATCGGTTGAACCTAAGTTTTTGCTTCTTCACATGAGTTGTGCTATCCTTGCAATGCCATTTTATTTTGTTTTGCTTGCTGCTTGAATAAGATACCAAGATCTGAAATTCTTAAATGTTAGAGAGTCTTCACATAGTTGCACAATTATTTAGCTACTCATTAATCTTCACTTATATCTTGTTGGAGTAGTTTGTCGTTTTCTCTAGTGCTTCACTTATATCTTTTAGAGCATGGCGGTGGTTATATTTTGGTGAAATTATTGAACTATCATGCTTCATATATATTATTTTGAGAGTCTTAAACAACATGGTTATTTGAATGAAAACTATCATAAGAAGTGAACTGGATGCTATGATCAATTTGATACTTGATAATTGTTTTGAGATATGGAGGTAGTGATATTAAAGTCATGCTAGTTGGGTGATTATGAATTTAAAGAATACTTGTGTTGAAGTTAGCAAGTCCCGTAGCATGCACGTATGGTTAAAGTTGTGTAACAAATTTGAAACATGAAGTGTACCTGGCTTGTGCATCCTTATGAGTGGCGGTCGGGGACGAGCGATGGTCTTTTCCTACCAATCTATCCCCCTAGGAGCATGCGCGTAGTGCTTGATTTTTGATGACTTCTACATTTTTGCAATAAGTATATGAGTTCTTTTGACTATTGTTGAGTCCATGTATTATACGCACTTTTACCTTTCCACCATTGCTAGCCTCTTCGGTACCGTGCATTGCCCTTTCTCACCTTGAGAGTTGGTGCAAACTTCGCTGATGCATCCAAACCCCGTGATACGATACGCTAATATCACACATAAGCCTCATTATATCTTCCTCAAAACAGCCACCATACCTACCTATTTATGGCATTTCCATAGCCATTCCGAGATATATTGCCATGCAACTTTCCATCGTTCCATTTGTCATCATCATGACATACATTACTTTTGTCATATTGCCATTGCATGATTATGTAGTTGACATCGTATTTGTCGCAAAGCCACCATGCATTATTTTCATACATGTCACTCTTGATTCATTGCACCATCCCGGTACACTGCCGGAGGCATTCATATAGAGTCATATCTTGTTCTAATTTCGAGTTGTAATTCATATGTTGTAATCAATAGAAGTGTGATAATCATCATTATTAGAGAATTGCCCAAAAAGAAAAAAAAGAAAAAAGGAAAAAAAGGAAGAAAGGCAAAAAAAGGACCAAAAAAAATATAAATAAATAAAAAGGGCAATGCTACTATCTCTTTCCACACTTGTGCTTCAAAATAGCACCTTGTTCTTCATGTAGTGAGTCTCATATATTGTGCTTCAAAGTAGCACCATATTTTTTATGTAGTGAGTCTCATAGGTTGTCTTTTTCATACTAGTGGGAATTTTTCATTATAGAACTTGGCTTGTATATTCCTACGATGGGCTTCCTCAAATGCCCTGGGTCTTCGTGAGCAAGCAAGTTGGATGCACACCCACTAGTTTTCTTTTGTTGAGCATTCATTTATAGCTCTAGTGCATCCGTTGCATGGCAATCCCTACTCCTCATGTTGACATCAATTGATGGGCATCTCCATAGCCCGTTGATTATCCTCGTCACTGTGAGACTTTCTCCTTTTTTGTCTTCTCCACACAACCCCCATCTTCATATTCTATTCCACCCATAGTGCTATATCCATGGCTCACGCTCATGTATTGCGTGAAGGTTGAAAAAGTTTGAGATTATTTAAGTACGAAAAATTGCTTCGCTTGTCATCGGGGGTATAGAAGTTGGGAACATCTTTGTGTGATGAAAATGAAACATAGCCTAACTATATGATTTTGTAGGGATGAACTTTCTTTTGCCATGTTATTTTGACAAGACATGATTGCTTTGATTAGTATGCTTGAAGTATTACTATTTCTTTTGTCAATGTGAACTTTTATTTTGAATCATTTGGATCTGAACATTCATGCCACAATAAAGAAAATTACTTTGAGAATCTTGCTAGGTAGCATTCCACATCAAAAATTCTGTTTTTATCATTTACCTACTCGAGGACGAGCATGAGTTAAGCTTGGGGATGCTTGATACGTCTCCAACGTATCTATAATTTTTGATTGTTCCATGCTATTTTATTACCTGTTTTGAATGATTATGGGCTTTATTATACACTTTTATATTACTTTTGGGACTAACCTATTAACCGGAGGCCCAACCCATATTGTTGTTTTATTGCCTGTTTCAGTATTTCGAAGAAAAGGAATATCAAACGGAGTCCAAATGGAATGAAACCTTCGGCAACATGATTTTTTGGAAGATTATCATCTTGGAGACTTGGAGTCCACGTCAGAAGATACTCGAGGAGCCCACGAGATAGGGGGTGCACCCCCCTACTAGGCGCGCCCCCCTGTCTCGTGGACCCCTCGAGCACCTCTCGACCGACTTCTTTCGCCTATATAAGCCTACGTACCCTAAAACCATCGAATATCGAGATAGATCGGGAGTTCCGCCACCGCAAGCCTCTGTAGCCACCAAAAACCTCTCGGGAGCCCGTTCCGGCACCCTACTAGAGGGGGATCCCATCACCGGTGGCTATATCTGGCCATGGGCCGGGCCGGGCTGGGCTTGGGCCGGGCCTAAAGAAGCCCACGACAGAAAACTGAGGCCCAGGCCCTCCCAGGCCCTACCATCGAGCCTACTTTTCAAGCCCAAGCCCGGCCCATCTGGTAAAAAGCCCTCAAAAGCCCTTAGGTCTTAGGGCCGTGGGCCGGGCCTCTTCCTTAAAATGCCAATATGCCAAGCCCAAGCCAGTCCAGGCCCTGCTGGTGGGCTCAAAACTAAGGCCCAAGCCCGGCCCACGAGCAAGCCCATCGAGCCTAGGCCCTGTATTTTAGGGCCGTGCCTGGGTGGGCCAACAGGGCCGGGCCTGAGATGTCCAGGACTACCGGTGGCCATATTCATCATCCCGGCGCTATCCATGACGAGGAGGGAGTAGTTTACCCTCGGGGCTGAGGGTATGTACCATTAGCTATGTGTTTGATCTCTCTCTCTCTCTCTCGTGTTCCCTCTATGGCACGATCTTGATGTATCCCGAGCTTTGCTATTATAGTTGGATCTTATGATGTTTCTCCCCCTCTACTCTCTTGTGATGAATTGGGTTTCCCCTTTGAAGTTATCTTATCGGATTGAGTCTTTTATGAGAACACTTGATGTATGTCTTGCCGTGCTTATCTGTGGTGATAATGGGATATCATGTGCCACTTGATGTATGTTTTGGTGAACCAACTTGCGGGTTCCGCCCATGAACCTATGCGTAGGGGTTGGCACATGTTCTTGACTCTATGGTAGAAACTTTGGGGCACTCTTTGAAGTACTTTGTGTTGGTTGGATGAATCTGAGATTGTGTGATGCATATCGTATAATCATGCCCACAGATACTTGAAGTGACAATGGAGTATCTAGGTGACATTAGGGTTTTGGTTGATTTGTGTCTTAAGGTGTTATTCTAGTACAAACTCTTTAATAGATCGATCTGAAAGAATAACTTTGAGTTGGTTTCGTACCCTACCATAATCTCTACGTTTATTCTCCGCTATTAGTGGCTTTGGAGTGACTCTTTGTTGCATGTTGAGGGCTTGTTATATGATCTATCTATGTTATTATTGTTGAGAGAACTTGCACTAGTGAAAGTATGAACCCTAGGCCTTGTTTCCTATCATTGCAATACTGTTTACGCTCACTTTTATCGCTTGCTACCTTGCTGTTTTTATTATTTCAGATTACAAATACCTTTATCTACCATCCATATTGCACTTGTATCACCATCTCTTCGCCGAACTAGTGCACATATACAATTTACCATTGTATTGGGTGTGTTGGGGACACAAGAGACTCTTTGTTATTTGGTTGCAGGGTTGTTTGAGAGAGACCATCTTCATCCTACGCCTCCCACGGATTGATAAACCTTAGGTCATCCACTTGAGGGAAATTTGCTACTGTCCTACAAACCTGTGCACTTGCAGGCCCAACAACGTCTACAAGAAGAATGTTGCGTAGTAGACATCATTGAGATGTCATCATGATTGTCTTCAAGGGATGCTTGGCCCTAGTCATCTTCCCAGCTTCACAGGCACCACATAGATGGTCTTTCTTGAACTTGACGCCTTCGATGCCCACAACATGCTTCTTCTTCACAAGAGTGTACAAGTTCCTCATGCCCGCATGTCCTAGCCTCCGATGCCAAAGCCAGCACTCCGAAGCTTTTGCTATAAGACATACGGCTAGCTGTGGTCCTGCTGAGAAATCTACCATATACAGATCATCTATTCGATACCCTTCAAAGACTAGAGATTTTTTAGATTCCATAAGGACAAGGCAACGGTATTTTCCAAATATCACAATCACATTCAAATCACATAGCATTGATACAGACATTAAGTTGAAACCAAGGGATTCAATAAGCATCACTTTATTCATGTGCTAATCCTTTGAGATTGCAACTGTCCCAAGACCCAATACCTTACTTTTACCAGTGTCAGCAAATGTGATATGACTCTTATCAGACGGCTGAAGAGTTGAATCCATCAGAAGACTTCGATCACCAGTCATGTGGTTGGTGCAGCCACTATCCATAATCCATTCTGAAGCATGATGTGTCATAGCCTACAATACAGTTTGGGGGATAGGCTTCACCAAGAGAGTTGTGAAGCATAAACATTTGACGAGCAAGTGGAACATAGAGGTTTAGATCTTGGTTAGGATAGATAGGATGAGTGTCAAGGAATGCCGGGACGAAATACATAGTGAGTCCATTTGGGCATTTTATCTTGCGCCCCACAAGATGTTTAAGGTCTCCAGCATAAGCATCAGACGCCTTTGATTTCCGGCTGGAGACCTTACCCTGCAATAGAGAGTTAAGTTTTCTTAACCACCCACATTTTTAGGGGTGGCTTAGAAGCAATGAGTCTAAGTGCAGCATTTGAGAACTTTGGCTTTGAAGCCCTAGCATATAGCCTTGCAGGAGGAGAATAATACTCATAGGAATAAGCAGAAAAGTTCTTAGAATTATGAACATAGAGGTTTGATGAAACACACTCATATTCAAAGTTCTGAGTATGATTTCCTTGCAAAACATTGGCGTTAGGGTGACTCAGGTGAGTCTTCAGTCTGTATGAAGCCTTTGGACCATATGAAGCCTTTGGTCTGGGGTTTGTCTTCTTCCCAGGTGGTGTCGTAGTGACATTCACGGGAAGACTTTCAAGACACTTTTGGGTACCCAGATCTTCTTAAGAGGTGGTCCATTCCTGCAGTTAGTACCAATATACCTGGCAAACACTTCACCATCCTGATTCCTGAACAGTTTATAGTTTGCATCAAAGGATTCATCAATGATAATTGGGTTAGCACTAGTCAAGCTAGATAAGGTAGATGGATCTACTGAAGGTCCCTTAGTAGCAACCCATGTGGTTTTGGGGTACTGCTCAGGCATCCAGTAAGAACCATCAACATTCATTTTCCTCTCGAACCCAACACCCTCTTTCCTAGGGTTTCGGTTCAGAATCTGCTTTTGAAGGACATCACATAGTGTCTGATGCCCTTTGAGATTTTTGTACATTCCTGTCTCAAGTAATGACTTCAACCTGACATTCTCATCAGCAATAGTAGTGGTATCCTCAGATGAGGGGTTAGTTACCACATCAACAGTTGAAGATATTGCAACAGTAGTAGCAGTTGAACATTCAGAAACAGAGACAACATTATCATGCTCAATACATTTTAGACATGGTGGTTCAAATCCTTCCTGAGCGGAACTGATCTGTTGAGTGCGGAGTGACTCGTTTTCCTTTTGAAGATCTTCACGAGCTGATCTCAATTTCTCAAGTTCCTGCTTCCTTTGAAGATAATCATAGGAAAGCTTTTCATGAGAGGTTGAGAGCGATTCATGACGACTTTCAAGTTCCTCATACTTAACATGAAGATTTTTAATGTCTTCAATTAAGGAGTGAGATCGGGTCATTTCCGCGTCCAACAGACCATCGCTTTTGTCTAACAGTTTTTTAATATGTTCCATGGCATTCTGTTGTTCAGTTGCAATTTTAGCAAGTGTTTTGTAGCTAGGTTTAGATTCACATTCAGAGTTATCTTCACTTGATGTTTGAAAGTAAGCATCTCGTGAGTTTACCTTGGCACCACGTGCAATGAAGCAGTAGGTGGGAGCAGAGTCATCCTCATCCTTGGCATCAACGTTGGTGACGAGGCCATTGTCTTCAGTGTTGAAGATGGACTTGGCGACGTATACAGAAGTTAGAGCCAAGCTTGACACTCCAGAATCAGATTCCTCCTCAGACTCCACTTCTGCCTCCTCAGATGCAGACTCCTCTTCTGAATCCATCTCCTTGCCAACAAAAGCACGAGCCTTGCCAGATGAGCTCTTCTTGTGTGAAGAAGACTTCGATGAAGACTTGGAAGAAGACTTTGAGGATTTCTTCTTCTTCTTGTCATCAGAATCATATTCCTTGCTCTTCTTCTTTTTCTTTGTCTCGTTGTCCCACGGTGGACACTTAGAGATGTAGTGACCAGGTTTCTTGCACTTGTGACAGGTTCTCTTCTTGTGATCATGAGAGGAAGCTTCATCATTCCTTGAGCTGGATCTTAAAGATTTTCTGAAGTCTTTGTTCTTGATGAACTTCTGGAACTTCTTTACGAGCATAGTAAGCTCATTTCCAATGTCTTCTGGATCACCAGAACTGCAGTCAGATTCTTCTTCAGATGAGGAGACGGCCTTTGCCTTCAAAGCGCGAGTACGACCATAGTTGGGACCATACATATCTCTTTTCTCAGATAGCTGGAACTCATGTGTGTTAAGCTTCTCAAGTATGTTAGACGGATCGAGAGTCTTGAAGTCAGGGCGCTCTTGAATCATCAGGGCCAGGGTGTCAAATGAGTTGTCGAGAGATCTTAGAAGTGTCTTGACGATTTCGTGCTTGGTGATCTCAGTGGCACCGAGTGCATGAAGCTCATTGGTGATGTTAGTGAGGCGATCAAATGTGAGCTGGACATTCTCATTATCATTTCTCTTGAAGCGGTTGAAGAGATTGCGAAGAACACTTATCCTTGAATCTCTCTGTGTTGAGATGCCTTCATTGACCTTGGAGAGCCACTCCCAGACCAGCTTTGCAGTTTCCAGAGCACTCACACGACCATACTGCCCCTTGGTTAGATGACCACAGATAATGTTCTTGGCAGTTGAGTCCAGTTGCACGAACTTCTTGACATCAGCAGGAGTGACACCTTCACCAGTCTTAGGAACATTGTTCTTGACAACATACTAGAGATCGACATCAATGGCTTCAAGATGCATGTGCATCTTATATATTCTTCTAGTAGGGGTAATCAGTGCCACCGAAGACAGGGCACGCAACAGAGACTTTGATTATCCCTGCAGTCGACATAGCGAAACTCCAGGTGGTTAAACCGAATCACACAGAACAAGGGAGCACCTTGCTCTGATACCAATTGAAAGTGCTAGTATTCGACTAGAGGGGGGGGGGTGAATAGGTGATTTTTATGAAAGTCTTCAAACATGGGTGTTTCGAAGACAAATGATAGAAATGACCCTATTGATACGCAGCGGAAGGTAGACTACACTAGATAAGCCATAGTCAAGTAAGCAATAAAATGAAAGCAAGAAGACTATAAGCAGCTAGGTAGATTGGATCAGGATGGAAGATAGTATGAAGCCAAACAGACAACAATCTTCACACAGTGAAGTCAAATAGATAAGGCAGGTAGGCACAGACTTCACGAAGACAAACTATAAGTAAGGCAAGAGAGGTAGGATAGAACCAGTTGCTCGGAGAGGACAAGGGGTTTGTTGGACCAGTTCCAGTTGTTGTAACAACTGTACGTCTGGTTAGGGAGGCTGAGATTTAACTTAGAAGACCGTGTCTTCACCTTATTTCCCTTGAGCTAAGAACACTTAGTCCTCGCCCAATCACTCTGGTAAGTCTTCAAGGGAGACTTCCAAACCTTCACATACTTCGTTCACCGGCAATCCATAATGACTCTTGGATGCTCAGAACGCGACGCCTAACCGGCTGGAGGATTCACAGTCCTCAAGTGTAATAAGTCTTCAGATCACGCGGATAGAAAGAATTTAGTGATGCCTAACACTCTTTGGCTCTGGGTGTTTTGGGCTTTGTCCTCGCAAGGATTCTCTCTCAAAGGGTTCAGAGGTGGGTTGCTCTCAAACGACAAAAGCTGTGCACTAACTCTGAGCAGCCACCAATTTATGGTGTAGGGGGTGGGCTATTTATAGCCAGGAGGCAACCCGACCTGATTTGTCCAAAAATGACCCTAGGTCACTAAGGAACTGGCACGTGTCCAACGGTCAGATTTCAAACACACGCGGCAGCTTGACTTGGGCTACAATTAAAGCTGACTCATCCAGCTCTGGATAAGATTTGCTCCCATTGTCTTCGCTCGAAGACATAGGATTTGGTTGAGCATCACATCAGTCACTCTGACTTTGTTCAGTTGGACCCCACTTAATAGTACGGTGGTTCCTATAACTCAACAAAGAAGAAAAGGAAACTACGAAACTGTTGGAAATATGCCCTAGAGGCAATAATAAAATGGTTATTAATATATTTCCTTGTTCATGATAATTGTCTATTGTTCATGCTATAATTGTGTTATCCGTAAATCATAATACATGTGTGAATACGTAGACCACAACATGTCCCTAGTGAGCCTCTAGTTGACTAGCTCGTTGATCAATGGATGGTTACGGTTTCCTGACCATGGACATTGGATGTCATTGATAACGGGATCACATCATTGGGAGAATGATGTGATGGACAAGACCCAATCCTAAGCATAGCACAAGATCATGTAGTTTGTTTGCTAGAGCTTTTCTAATGTCAAGTATCATTTCCTTAGACCATGAGATCGTGTAACTCCTGAATACCGTAGGAGTGCTTTGGGTGTACCAAACGTCGCAACGTAATTGGGTGACTATAAAGGTATACTACAAGTATCTCCGAAAGTGTCTGTTGGGTTGACACGGATCGAGACTGGGATTTGTCACTCCGTATGACGCAGAGGTATCTCTGGGCCCACTCGGTAATGCATCATCATAATGAGCTCAATGTGACCAAGTGGTTGGTCACGGTATCATGCATTACGGTACGAGTAAAGTGACTTGACGGTAATGAGATTGAACGAGGTATTGGGATACCGACGATCGAATCTCGGGCAAGTAACATACCGATTGACAAAGGGAATTGTATACGGGATTGCTTGAATCCTTGACATCGTGGTTCATCCGATGAGATCATCATGGAACATGTGAGAGCCAACATGGGTATCCAGATCCCGCTGTTAGTTATTGTCCGGAGAGCTGTCTCGGTCATGGCTGCATGATTCCCGAACCCGTAGGGTCTTCATACTTAAGGTTCGGTGACGCTAGGGTTATTAGGAAGACTTGTAAGTGATTACCGAATGTTGTTCAGAGTCCCGGATGAGATCCCGAACATCACAAGGAGTTCCGGAATGGTCCGAAGGTGAAGATTTATATATGGGAAGTTGTCATACGGTCACCGGAAAAGTTCGGGGGCTTATTGGTATTGTACCGGGGCCACCGGAGGGGTTCCGGGGGTCCACCGGGTGGGGCCACCTCTCTCGGAGGGCCTCATGGGCCCGTAGTGGGCAGGGAACCAGCCTCTGGAGGGCTGGGCGCATCCCCCCCTTGGGCCCATGCACCTAGGGTTGGGGGGGGGGACCCTAGAGGGGGCGCCCCCTCGCTTGGGCGGCAAGCCCCCTCCACTTGGCCGCCGCCCCCCCTAGATCTCATCTAGAGGGGGCCGGCCCCCTTCCTCCTCCCCCTATAAATAGAGGGGCAAGGGGAGGGATGCACACACGCCTCCAAGGCACAACCCCTCCCCTCCCCAACACCTCTCCTCCTCCGCAGAAGCTTGGCGAAGCCCTGCCGGAGTGCAGCCTCTCCATCACCACCACGCCGTCATGCTACTTCTGGAGCTCTCTTCCTCAACATCTCCCTCCTCCTTGCTGGATCAAGGTGCGGGAGATGTCTTTGCTCCGTACGTGTGTTGAATGCGGAGGTGTCGTCCGTTTGGCGCTAGGATCTTCGGTGATTTGGATCACGACGAGTACGACTCCATCAACCCCGTTCTCTTGAACGCTTCCTCTCGCGATCTTCAAGGATACGTAGATGCACTCCTCTCTCTCTCTCGTTGCTAGATGACTCCATAGATTGATCTTGGTGATGCGTAGAAAATTTTAAATTTCTGCTACGATCCCCGATAGTGGCATCATGAGCTAGGTCTATGCGTAGTTTCTATGCACAAGTAGAACACAATTTTGTTGTGGGCGTAGATGTTGTCAATTTACTTGCCACTACTAGTCCTATCTTGTTTCGGCGGCATCGTGGGATGAAGCGGCCCGGACCGACCTTACACGTACGCTTACGTGAGACAGGTTCCACCGACTAACATGCACTAGTTGCATAAGGTGGCTAGCGGGTGTCTGTCTCTCCCACTTTAGTCGGATCGGATTCGATGAAAAGGGTCCTTATGAAGGGTAAATAGAAATTGGCATATCACATTGTGGTTTTGACGTAGGTAAGAAACGTTCTTGCTAGAACCCTATTGCAGCCACGTAAAAACATGCAACAACAATTAGAGGACGTCTAACTTGTTTTTGCAGCATATGCCTTGTGATGTGATATGGCCAAAAGGATGTGATGAATGATATATATGTGATGTATGAGATTGATCATGTTCTTGTAATAGGAATCATGACTTGCATGTCGATGAGTATGACAACCGGCAGGAGCCATAGGAGTTGTCTTAATTATTGTATGACCTGTGTGTCATTGAATAACGCCATGTAATTACTTTTCTTTATTGCTAAACCGTTAGCCATAGTAGTAGAAGTAATCGTTGGCGTGACAACTTCATGAGGACACGATGATGGAGATCATGGTGTCATGGCGGTGACGATGCTGATCATGGTGCCCCGCAGATGGAGATCAAAAGGAGCAAAATGATATTGGCCATATCATGTCACTATTTGATTGCATGTGATGTTTATCATGTTTTTGCATCTTATTTGCTTAGAATGATGGTAGTAAATAAGATGATCCCTCATCATAATTTCAAGAAAGTGTTCCCCCTAACTGTGTGCCATTGTGAAAGTTCGTTGTTTCGAAGCACCACGTGATGATCGGGTGTGATAGATTCTAACGTTCACATACAACGGGTGTAAGACAGATTTGCACATGCAAAAACACTTAGGTTGACTTGACGAGTCTAGCATGTACAGACATGGACTTGGAACACAAGAGACCGAAAGGTCGAACATGAATCATATAGAAGATACGATCAACATGAAGATGTTCACCGATGATGACTAGTCCGTCTCACGTGATGATCGGACACGGCCTAGTTGACTCGGATCATGGATCACTTAGATGACTAGAGGGATGTCTATCTTAGTGGGAGTTCATTAAATAATTTGATTAGATGAACTTAATTATCATAAACTTAGTCTAAACTTTTGCAATATGTCTTGTAGATCAAATGGCCCACGCTAATGTTGCCCTCAACTTCAACACGTTCCTAGAGAAAACCAAGCTGAAAGACGATGGTAGTAACTATACGGACTGGGTCCGGAACTTGAGGATCATCCTCATAGCTGCCAAGAAAGCATATGTCCTAGATGCACCGCTAGGTGAAGCACCCATTTTCCCAGCAACTCAACACATTATGAACGCCTAGCAGTCGTGTAGTGATGATTACTCCCTGGTTCATTGCGGCATGCTTTACAGCTTAGAACCGGGGCTCCAAAAGAGTTTTGAGCAGCACGGAGCATATGAGATGTTCCAAGAACTGAAAATGGTTTTCCAAGCTCATGCCCGGGTCGAGAGATATGAAGTCTCCAACAAGTTCTACAGCTGTAAGATGGAGGAGAATGGTTCTGTCAGCGAGCACATACTCAAATTATCTGGGTTGCATAACCGCTTGTCTCAGCTGGGAGTTAATCTCCCAGATGACGCGGTCATTGACAGAATCCTACAGTCGCTCCCACCTAGCTACAAGAGCTTTGTGATGAACTACAATATGCAGGGGATGGTGAAAACCATTCCTGAGGTATTTTCGATGCTGAAATCAGCAGAGGTGGAGATCAAAAAGGAACATCAAGTGTTGATGGTCAATAAAACCACTAGTTTCAAGAAAGGCAAGGGTAAGAAGAACTTCAAGAAGGACAGCAAGGGAGTTGCCGCGCCCGGTAAGCTAGTTGCCGGGAAGAAGCCAAAGCATGGACCCAAACCTGAGACTGAGTGCTTTTATTGCAAGGGAAGCAGACACTGGAAGCGGAACTGCCCCAAGTACTTAATGGACAAGAAGGCCGGCAACACCAAAGGTATATGTGATATACATGTAATTGATCTGTACCTTACCAGTACTCGTAGTAGCTCCTGGGTATTTGATACCGGTGTGGTTGCTCATATTTGTAACTCAAACAGGAGCTGCGGAATAAGCGAAGACTAGCGAAGGACGAGGTGACGATGCGCGTCGGGAATGGTTCCAAGGTCGATGTGATCGCCGTTGGCACGCTACCTCTACATTTACCTACGGGATTAGTTTTAAACCTCAATAATTGTTATTTAGTGCCAGCTTTGAGCATGAACATTGTATCTGGATCTCGTTTAATACGATATGACTACTCATTTAAATCCAAGAATAATGGTTGTTCTGTTTATATGAGAGATATGTTTTATGGTCATGCCACGCTGGTCAATGGTTTATTCTTAATGAATCCTGAACGTGATGTTACACACATTCATGACTTAAGTAGATATGGGTATGTATACTTGATGAAACACAAGTCTAAGACCTTTGAAAAGTTCAAGGAATTTCAGAATGAGGTAGAGAATCAACGTGACCAAAAAATAAAGTTCTTACGATCATATTGTGGGGGGGAATATTTAAGTCACGAATTTGGTACGCACTTAAGGAAATGTGGAATTGTTTCACAACTCATGCCGCCTGGAACACCTCAGCGTAACGGTGTGTCCGAACGTCGTAATCGCACTCTATTGGATATGGTGCGATCTATGATGTCACTCACCGATTTACCGCTATCATTTTGGGGATACGCTCTAGAGACAGCTACATTCACTTTAAATAGGGCACTGTCTAAATCCGTTGAGATGACACCATATGAATTATGGTTTGGGAAGAAACCTACGCTGTCGTTTCTAAAAGTTTGGGGATGCGATGCTTATGTCAAGAAACTTCAACCTGAAAAGCTCGAACCCAAGTCGGAAAAATGTGTCTTCATAGGATACCCTAAGGAAACCATTGGGTATACCTTCTACCTTAGATCTGAAGGCAAGATCTTTGTTGCCAAGAACGGGTCCTTTCTAGAGAAAGAGTTTCTCTCGAAAGAAATAAGTGGGAGGAAAGTAGAACTCGATGAAGTACTGCCTCTTGAACCGGAAAGTAGCACAGCTCAAGAAGATGTTCCTGTGGTGCCTGCACCGACTAGAGAGGAAGTTAATGATGATGATCAAGGTACTTCGGATCAAGTTGCTACTGAACTTCAAAGGTCCACAAGGACACGTTCCACACCAGAATGGTATGGCAACCCTGTCCGGGAAATCATGTTGTTAGACAACGGTGAACCTTCAAACTATGAAGAAGTGATGGCGGACCCAGATTCCAACAAATGGCTTGAAGCCATGCAATCCGAGATAGGATCCATGTATGAAAACAAAGTATGGACTTTGACAGACTTGCCCGATGATCAGCGAGCGATAGAAAATAAATGGATCTTTAAGAAGAAGACGGACGCGGATGGTAATGTTACCATCTATAAGGCTCGACTTGTCGCTAAGGGTTATCGACAAGTTCAAGGGGTTGACTATGATGAGACTTTCTCTCTCGTGGCGAAGCTGAGGTCCGTCTGAATCATGTTAGCAATTGCTGCATACTATGATTATGAGATATGGCAAATGGACGTCAAAACGGCATTCCTTAACGGCTATCTTAAGGAAGAATTTTATATGATGCAGCCGGAAGGTTTTGTCGATCCTAAGAATGCTAACAAGGTATGCAAGCTCCAGCGCTCCATCTATGGGCTGTTGCAAGCATCTCGGAGTTGGAACATTTGCTTTGATGAGATGATCAAAGCGTTTGGGTTTATGCAGACTTATGGAGAAGCCTGCGTTTACAAGAAAGTGAGTGGGAGCTCTGTAGAATTTCTCATATTATATGTAGATGACATACTTTTGATGGGAAATGATATAGAACTTTTGGACAGCATTAAGGCCTACTTGAATAAGTGTTTTTCAATGAAGGGCCTTCGAGAAGCTGCTTACATATTAGGCATCAAGATCTATAGAGATAGATCGAGACGCCTCATAGGTCTTTCACAAAGCACATACCTTGATAAGATATTGAAGAAGTTCAATATGGATCAGTCCAAGAAGGGGTTCTTGCCTGTGTTGCAAGGTGTGAAATTGAGCTCGGCTCAATGCCCGACCACGGCAGAAGATAGAGAAAAGATGAGTGTCATCCCCTATGCCTCGGCTATAGGGTCTATTATGTATGCCATGTTGTGTAACAGACCTGATGTAAACCTTGCCGTAAGTTTGGTAGGAAGGTACCAAAGTAATCCCGGCATGGAACACTGGACAGCGGTCAAGAATATCCTAAAGTACCTGAAAAGGACTAAGGATATGTTTCTCGTTTATGGAGGTGACGAAGAGCTCGTCGTAAAGGGTTACGTCGACACTAGCTTCAACACAGATCTGGATGACTCTAAGTCACAAACCGGATACATGTATATTTTGAATGGTGGGGCGGTAAGCTGGTGCGGTTGCAAGCAAAGCATCGTGGCGGGATCTACATGTGAAGCAGAGTACATGGCAGCCTCAGAGGCAGCACATGAAGCAATATGGATGAAGGATTTCATTACCGACCTAGGAGTTATTCCCAATGTGTCGGGGCCGATGACTCTCTTCTGTGACAACACTGGAGCCATTGCCCTTGCCAAGGAGCCCAGGTTTCACAAGAAGACCAGGCACATCAAGCGTCGCTTCAACTCCATTCGTGAAAATGTTCAAGATGGAGACATAGATATTTGCAAAGTGCATACGGATCTGAATGTCGCAGATCCTTGGCTAAACCTCTTCCGCGAGCAAAACATGATCAACACCAGAACTCTATGGGTGTTTGATTCATCATAATGTAACTAGATTATTGACTCTAGTGCAAGTGGGAGACTGTTGGAAATATGCCCTAGAGGCAATAATAAAATGGTTATTATTATATTTCCTTGTTCATGATAATTGTCTATTGTTCATGCTATAATTGTGTTATCCGGAAATCGTAATACATGTGTGAATACGTAGACCACAACATGTCCCTAGTGAGCCTCTAGTTGACTAGCTCGTTGATCAATGGATGGTTACGGTTTCCTGGCCATGGACATTGGATGTCATTGACAACGGGATCACATCATTGGGAGAACGATGTGATGGACAAGACCCAATCCTAAGCATAGCACAAGAGCGTGTAGTTCGTTTTCTAGAGCTTTTCTAATGTCAAGTATCATTTCCTTAGACCATGAGATCGTGTAACTCCTGGATAACGTAGGAGTTCTTTGGGTGTACCAAACGTCACAACGTAACTGGGTGACTATAAAGGTATACTGCAGGTATCTCCGAAAGTGTCTGTTGGGTTGACACGGATTGAGACTGGGATTTGTCACTCCGTATGACGGAGAGGTATCTCTGGGCCCACTCATTAATGCATCATCATAATGAGCTCAATGTGACCAGTCACGGGATCATGCATTACGGTACGAGTAAAGTGACTTGCCGGTAACGAGATTGAACGAGGTATTGGGATACCGATGATCGAATCTCGCGCAGTAACGTATCGATTGACAAAGGGAATTGTATACGGGATTGCTTGAATCCTTGACATCATGGTTCATCCGATGAGATCATCGTGGAACATGTGGGAGCCAACATGGGTATCCAGATCCCGCTGTTGGTTATTGGCCGGAGAGCTGTCTCGGTCATGTCTGCATGATTCCCGAACCCGTAGGGTCTTCACACTTAAGGTTCGGTGACGCTAGGGTTATTAGGAAGACTTGTAAGTGATTACCGAATGTTGTTCGGAGTCCCGGATGAGATCCCGGACATCACGAGGAGTTCCGGAATGGTCCGGAGGTGAAGATTTATATATGGGAAGTTGTCATACGGTTACCGGAAAAGTTCAGGGGCTTATCGGTATTGTACCGGGGCCACCCGAGGGGTTCCGGGGGTCCACCGGGAGGGGACACCTCTCTCGGAGGGCCTCATGGGCCCTATGGGCAGGGAACCAGCCCCTGGAGGGTTGGGCGCATTCCCCCCTTGGGCCCATGCGCCTAGGGTTGGGGGGGGGACCCTAGAGGGGGCGCCCCCCTTGATTGGGGGGGGGGGCAAGCCCCCTTCCCTTGGCCGCCGCCCCCTAGATCTCATCTAGAGGGGGCCGGCCCCCTTCCTCCTCCCCGTATAAATAGAGGGGCAAGGGGAGGGTTGCACACACACCTCCAAGGCGCAGCCCCTCCCCTCCCCAACACCTCTCCTCCTCCGCAGAAGCTTGGCGAAGCCCTGCCGGAGTGCAGCCTCTCCATCACCACCACGCCGTCGTGCTGCTGGAGCTCTCTTCCTCAACCTCTCCCTCCTCCTTGCTGGATCAAGGTGCGGGAGACGTCTCCGCTCCGTACGTGTGTTGAACGCGAAGGTGTCGTCCATTCGGCGCTAGGATCTTCGGTGATTTGGATCACAACGAGTACGACTCCATCAACCCCGTTCTCTTGAACGCTTCCGCTCGCGATCTACAAGGGTACGTAGATGCACTCCTCTCTCTCTCATTGCTAGATGACTCCATAGATTGATCTTGGTGATGCGTAGAAAATTTTAAATTTCTGCTACGATCCCCGACAGAAACAACTGTGTCTTCGCACTCCATAGTCTTCACGCGATGTCTTCTCCTGTCATAGTCTTCAATGTGAATGTCTTCACAGACCACCATTGTCTTCAATGTTTTCACAGATTTTTAGGGGTCATCTCTGGTAGGTAAACCAAATCAATATCGGACTACTACCTATGTTATCCAGCAAACACATTAGTCCCTCAACCAAGTTTGTCGTCAATACTCCAAAACCAACTAGGGGTGGAATTAGATGCACTTACATAAATAAACAATCTTTTATAATGGCATCTCCAAAGACCCTCAAACCGCCAGCATCCATCCAGACCGCACGGTCCGGATGTGTTTTGCCATCCAACGGGGGCCAGTGTTGGTACGCCAACCGGTTTGGACGCGCTTTTTCCCACAAACTGGAAGAAAACTGGGGGGCTTTGCGGGAGTCTGGAAAGCAACCATGCAGGACTTCGACACCCCGACCCACTCAAATCCCCCTGCCAGTCCCATTCTCTTCCACTTCAATCCTTCTTCCCCCTTGCTTTGCATCTGCGCCCCCTCCTCCGACGCCGCAGCTGTACGTCTCCGGACGCCACCCAGACATTGTCGGACGTCCACAACCACCACCCACGTGCCCGCTCACCTTGTACTACGGTGCCGTCCACCTAGGATTTGTAAGCTGCTAGGTGCCCTATGCCCCCTGTCGATGATGTCCATGGTGGGCACCATGCCCGGCAGGTGTTTGGTCAAATGTCATTGAGCTTATTTTCAAACTTGATGTCGTTTTTTAGAGTACAAAGAATGGCGGGGTACTCGAGCATGGAGGATGAGTTGTTGTGCGATGCGTGGTTGACCGTATCCGTGAATTTCGTCGGCAAGAGTAGAAAGGGGTTCTTCTCGTAGCACATGCATGATTCGTTTCACGCCGCAAAAAGCACACTGCACATTATCCACGAATGCAATGTGAAGTCAAGTTTTGTTAAGCGGTTGATCTGCTGAGGGAATGTGGCCATTGCACGCGATAGTCGTGAAGATCTTAAGTTTTGTTTCTTCTTGCTCAACTTGTTGATTGATTCATTTATTCACTCAATGTTGCTCTACATATAGTGTAGCATGTACGCGCTGCCATGATGTATCACGGGAAAGAGGACAGGCCATTCACGCACATATATTGTTGGATGAAACTCAAAGGATAGTATGTGTGTTATGACATGATCCATTGATGAAAAACTTGTTGAACATTCGGTTAATCTCGTTGAACTTGATCTATTTCTTGTTGAACTTGAACTATTGATGTACTATACTTATTTTTTTTAGAAGAACACGGAGGCCTCTCCCCAGTTCCATTAACCAGAATGAAACCATACAGAGTCTTACAACTACTAAGCTAAAGTTCAGTGGTCCGGACTTAAACAGTTATTACAGCCCTGCTCAACTAAGAGCCAAAGGACAAAAATGAAAGCACAATGGAGGCTAAAATCAGACACCTACCAGAGCAGGGGGTGAGATCACACTGCAAACTCGCTCGCTCCCCTCCTGAACTTGAGTTGTGGTGCCAGGGCTGCCTGGGGCGACCAACAAATTTGAGGGTAGACACGGGGTTGTTCACCATGGTCTTGCCGTCAGTGTCACGCTTCTTGGCAGGAGAAAAGAAACTGCCATCTTCAGAGATCTTGAGGTTGTCCCAGCTTACACCAACATCCAATCCAGAGTTCTTAGCCTTCAGCCACATGAGATCATCAAGGGTTGCTGGAGTAGCTTTGCCAACACACTCAAGAACTCCTCCACTCGGCTTTTGCTTGCTTTTGGCGTCAGAATCACCTAGAACTTGAGCATCCTGTGTATCAGTCTCCACACATGATTAATAGATGTCCAAATGGTGTTATTAAAAATCATAGAGTTCCTATATTTCCATAAACACCAAAGGATAGCCGAACTAACTACATTTAAAGCTAAATTCTTATTATTAGAGATCCAAAATCAGGCCATAGATTCAAAGTTTGTACCCAAATTCTTTTGGAAAGAGAGATTGACAAACGACCAAATATTCCTGGCTACTACACAATCAAAAAATAAATGGTGGTTTGTTTCCTGTCCAACACAGAAAACACAATCAAGTGGTTTAATTATATGTCTTTTTCCTCAGATTGTCTCTAGTCATCAGCTTGTTTTGGGAAAATAGCCAAAGAAGACATGAATCTTTGGAGGCATTGCCAGTTTCCAAACAACTGGCAGGAACAAGGGTTGCACCCCTCTAAAGTTAATCACATGGTACAAAGAACTAAAGGAGTAGACACCTGAAAGATCGAGGATGTCGCCTAGAGGGGGGGGGGGTGAATAGGCGCTTTAAAATAATTATGGTTAAGGTTTGAACAAATGTGGAATAAACCTAGCGGTTAATTTGTCAAGCACAAAACCTAAAACAACTAGGCTCACCTATGTGCACCAACAACTTATGCTAAGCAAGATAAGCAACTATGTGATAGCAAGATATATGACAAAGAACAATATGGCTGTCACAAAGTAAAGTGCATAAGTAAAGGGCTCGGGAAAGAGATAACCGAGGCACGCGGAGACGATAATGTATCCCAAAGTTCCCACCCTTGCAGAAGCTAATCTCCGTTTGGAGTGGTGTGGAGGCACAATGCTCCCCAAGAAGCCACTAGGGCCATCGTAATCTCCTCACGCCCTCGCACAATGCAAGATGCCATGATTTCACTAAGGGACCCTTGAGGGCGGTCACCGAACCCGTACAAATGGCGACCCTTGGGGGCGGTCACCGAACCCGTACACTTTGGCAACCCTTGGGGGCGGTCACCGGTACCCATCAAATTGCTCGGGGCGATCTCCACAACCTAATTGGAGACCCCGACGCTTACCCGGAGCTTTACACCACAATGATTGAGCTCCGAACAACACCAACCGTCTAGGGCGCCAAGGCACCCAAGAGGAACAAGCTCTAGGGTGTCCAAACACCGAAGAGTAACAAGCTCAAGGGTACCAAGCACCCAAGAGTAATACGCTTCTCAACTTGTAATTGGTGGAAATGTGGATCTAGATCTCCTCTCTCTTTTCCCTCAAAAACTAGCAAGAATCCATGGAGGGATTGAGAGTTAGCAAGCTCGAAGAAGGTCAACAATGGGGGAAGAACACGAGCTCAAGGGATAAGGTTCAATGGGGAAGAAGACCCCCTTTTATAGGTGGGGAAAAATCCAACCGTTATGCTCACAGCCCGCACAGAGCGGTACTACCGCTCCAAGGAGCGGTACTACCGCTAGGGCGGTAGTACCCCTTCGAAACACAACAGCGAGGAGGCAAAAAGGCCAGAAGAACCGTCGGAGCGGTAGTACCGCTTGACCTCACGGTACTACCGCTAGGGGTAGCGGTACTACTGCTAAGGGTACCGGTACTACTGCTTGCGAGCGGTACTAAAAATTACATCCGGGCCTACCACCGCAGGACTTGGGATGAGTTTTTGGTCCGGAGCGGTACTACCACTGTAGGAGCCGCGGTAGTACCGCTCTGGAGCGGTAGTAGAAAATTACATCCGCTCCAATTCGCGGTAGTACCGCTGCAGCCTTTTCAGAACACCAAAACTGCCACAACTTTTGCAAACGGACTCCGAATTTGATGAAACCAAGTTTGTTGGAAAGCTAGAAACAAGGGCTAACACAATATTGAAAGAAATATCAATAAGAAGCAAAATATAAAAGTTTCATAAGAAAATGGTGAGAACCCTTCCTCGGATAAGACCGGTAAAACCTCCAACACCGAAAACATCATAGAAGACGCGTGTGAACTCTGTTTTCGATGAACTCAAGCTTGTCATCAAGATGACCATAAAAATCTAAGACTCACAAAGAGAACCAAACAAGAACCAAGAAACATGATGCAAGGATGCAATGGTTTGAGCTCTCTACTAACGATACGATCAAGCTACCAACTTGAGAGCCCCCCTTGATAGTACGGCAAACGATCATATAACCCGGTCTCCCTACTACCACCACGAGACCGGTAAAATAGAAAACCTATCAAGGGAAAATCTTTGCCTTGCACATGGTCCACTTGAGCTAGATGATGACGATCTTGACTCCCTCAAGATGGACCACCTTTCTTGATTGCGTTGGCTCGATGAAGATTAGATGATTGCTCCCCCATAGTCCACTATGGGTGAGCCACTCTTCGGCACATCTTCACAAGTCCATTGACTCCATAATGGATGGAAAGAATCAAGCACTTGATCTCTTCGTGATGCTCCACTTGAACTTGCACACGGCAATCTTGATGACGATCACCACTTGATGTCATCCTTTCCATGGGTTGTATGATATCTTCCTCTTGACGCAAGCCCATGGACACGTACCTAACCCCATATAGAACTCTCACATAGACCATGGGTTAGTACAAAAAGTGCAATGGACAATGCTTACCATACCATGGGATCACTTGATCCACTCTTGACTTAGTCTTGATCAACCTTGAATCTTTCCAACTCTCTTCATTTGGATGATGTCTTGAAGGTAAACATGAATGATCACACAATCTTCTTCTTAAAGACATGCTTGCAATAATCTCAACACTCACATGACCAATCTTTGGATAATTCCTTAATAGCACCTTGGTCAACTCATAAACTCCTTGAAACCAACACATGGACTTCAAGAAAAGCCTATGGACAAATCCTTCAAATATAACTCAAGACAACCATTAGTCCATAGAGATTGTCATCAATTACCAAAACCAAACATGGGGGCACCGCATGTTCTTTCAATCTCCCCCATTTTGGTAATTGATGACTATCACTTTCAAGAGAGTTTATATAAGGAATTATGCTTCACTATGCAATGCAACAACCGATAGATGCAAATGCTAAGGGACAAAACCAAATCAAGAGGAGATAACTCTTTAAACTTCTCCACAAAACTCTCTGAAACTTCTCCCCAATTGGCATCGATTGCCAAAATGGGCGAAAAGCTAAGAAGACCAATACAAATTGTGGTCCTCCATAAATTGTGTATTTCTTCACAAGAGAGTGGAATGCAATACACATATCCAATGGTAATACTTGGAGGAAGACAAACTATATTGAGACCCAAAGATTGCAAAAGAATGATATGCCACAAAGACATAACAAAGAGAGAAACAAGCAATCGAGCAATCAAAAGATACCAATTGAAGCAAGCAATCAAAGGATATCATTTGAACCAACTAGACCAAAGACCCTATGAGCCACATGAATGAAGGATATTATGATATGAGCAAAGGAGTATTCTAAATAAGCTAGAGAAGCTCCCCATGATTTGTGCACACACAATAATTTTTGTATTTGGATACAAAGTGCACAAAATAGGTTCACAGCTCCCCCAAAATCAATAGAAACAAACAACAAGTGCAAGTGAGCATAAAGGAAACTAAGCCTAGCACTTGCAACAAACACATGGTTGAGCAACATGTAAAAGAGGCAACTTAAGAATAGGCTCAACCAAAATGATGTGTGTAAGTCATGGCAAAGCACATGAGAAGACTAATATACGGATGAGCATAAGCATCAACATAGTCTCGAATGAATGAGATACACGGTGCAAAGCCCTTCATTGTCACACACAACTAAGCAAATGGGTTCACAAGAACACTAAATATGCAAAATGAATAACCACCACTTGTGACAACCCAAGGTGAAGATAGAAAGCATAAGCATTATCAAGACAGGGTATGCCAATTAAGATGGCAAAAGCCTCGTCAAGACAAGCATGAGGAAAATAATCTTCACCACACAAGAGTGCATCAAGATGCAACGAGATAAGACACGCACTCAAGGCAAAAGCTTTCACAGAGCCACCAAAGAAATAACATAAGAAAGACAAGGTGGACGTGAAAGAAAGGATATCATCTAGAGATGTAATTTCTCTCAAGTGTATAAGGGTCTAGGTAGACGAAGTCATGACGATATATATCTACAAAGAAGGATGTACACGAAATAGTTACAACACGAAGGAACAAGATATCCAAAAGGAAGTCATACATATACCAATAAGATATGTGCTTGGAAGCATAGCCCAAGGCTAGATATGGTCTTACTGTATATAAATGAATTCCTACCACACAACCATCAAAGACATCACAACTAGCGACAAGAGATCATTGTTGGGATGCTTTGAGAAAGGAAACAAGTATCACAAGAAAGAAAGAATAACATGCCATGATACAATCTACACACGATTGATGCAATAATGTGTGCATGTAGTAGATGATGATACTTGTTACCGAGATAGCATTGGAAGGATGTAGTAGATACCAATTGAAGGTAGAAAGTAGTTCATTGATCATCCTAGCTTGACTCCAATAAGCACATGGTGACAACACCTTCCTTTTGAATGAGCCGAGTATCCAATGCATCTCCAATTGTTCCTAGAACAACAACACAAACAAAATGGTACCCGAACTCATTGGGACCAAAGAGTTAGAGAACCAACAATACATAGGACAAACTCCACATAGATGTGTGCATATAGATATGAAAATGAATCTCATGCACATCTCATCCAAATTGATACTTGGTGGAGTTTCCCATATTGGGTCAAAGAAAGAAAACATGCCAAAGGAACTACATGAAGTTAAAATGCATGCTCAAGACTTTCAAGAACCGATACCAAAATAAAAGGAAAAACCAAGTGAAAAGGATAGCAAATGGAGAAATCATCACTTGGAAGATATCATTAAAAGATACATCAAGGAAGATATCCATTGGAACACACAAAAAAAGATGTCAAACTCCCAAAGGAGAGGATGGTTCCAAACAAACCAAGCTCTCTACAAAGTTTCATGTTGGCACAAAGTACCAAAAGAAACGACTTGCCATCCACCAACACACACTTAATATGGATCACAAGATGAGTGTTTTATAGAAAATAGGATAGCTCCCCCAAGACTAGTGCATTATAGAGAATTTGCATTTGAATACAAAATGCACAAGGTGGGATCACCACTTTCACTATATCTAGAAAACACTAAACAAGATCAAGAAAATAACAAGATCCACAAGTGGTATGGAAAACAATGGGAGTTGATACAATCCTAGGTACGAGATAAGGCAAATAAAAGCAAAGGCCAATGTAAAGATGATCAATAATTTGTACCACACATAAGTGAGTAGCAATTGTCATAAGACAAAAAGTATTTGGAAATAATTCCCGTTGGTAGATAGCAAGGATATCCAACATCATCTTCACACCAAACACAGGAAAATTGCAACTTGTAGAGCTAACATGCCACCTAGGTGAAAGTACATGTAGTCCCCATGTGTGGTTTTGGTAATTAATGACAATCCTAATGGACTAATGTTTGCATTAAGTTATACATTTGAAGGAAAGTTCCATTTCCAATGCATGAAGAATATTGGATGAAGTAAAGTATGTTTATTCCATGGTGATGCAAGAAGGAGATAGAATGGATTTCAAATGAATGACATATACATATTGTTGTGCATGCATCAAGGCTTATGGGTTGAACCATGATGGATCAAGATCTTGAGAGAATGATTAAAGAGAAGAATTCTACATATGCTTGAAGATAGGATCATTATGAGCTCATATGTTGAGTCATGGATTAGTATGTCATGAAGCAAGTAATTCAAGTGAAGAATTCATTGTGCCTCTCAAGATACTATGTTGGAGCATGAGAACGAGCAAATGAGGTCCAATATGATATTCAAGGAGAAAATTGATATGGTCATGATGAAGTAAGATATTGGTTATTATGTCTTGAAGAAATGAAGCATAGTGAAGATATCAATAGGGCCTTAAAGACATCAATATTAATCATGGAGCAAAGATAAATGTTGACCAAGATGAAGATCAAAGATTGACCTCTAAGATGGACAGCACACAAGCGCATATCATGTGCCACATGAGATATTGTGGCATGGTAAGGATTTATCAATTGTGCTTTGTGTATTAACCCATACTATGTGTTGTCTATGTTATGTGGGTTAGGTAATTCTCATGAGCTTGGTTCTCATCAAAGGATGTTACCAAGTAATTAATGATGATGTACAAGTGAAGATGAATGCAAAGCAAAGCTTCCCACATTGTGTATGGGGAAGCTACTTGCAGACTTCTCCAATGTCTTGCCTTCTACTTGAGCCATGAAGAAACATCAATATAAAGCTCAAGTGAAAGGCTCTATTCAAAGGTATTAGTTCCTTTGGCTTTAGAAGTGAGGATCGATGACCATCGAAAAAGATATATGCTCAAGAATGAGTTTCCGGAAGCTATCTAGTATAGTTCTTTTATGATTCTTGAGTTATAGGGATCCCGCACTATTAAGAGGGGATCAAAGGGGTTATTGATAGATTTGCTCAAGTCAACATCATATATTTCTAATCTTCTCACATCATATTCCAACATAGGCATATTTCACTCCTATCCAATGCAAATACAAAATGCCTACACATCTACCAAAGAAAAAAATCCATAGCCAAATAGGTTCCCCAAAGTATATGATCTTAACTTTCCATACTTTGCACCCTCCATTTTGGTTTATCTTGGGTGGTTCTCTATGTGAAGACCTGGAGCTTTTCCATAGCTTCAAAACGAGCCCAAGATCATCAAAATCGGAGTCCAGATGTGAAAGTTATGCATGTTTTACTTTTGGGGCGGCTGCAGTTTTTGTGTTGGCCGGATGTCCGGGCTTTTCCCCGGATGTCTGGCCACTGCTATCCAGAGGGCATATGATTTGTGTGAAATTGCCGGATGTCTGGCCCCTGGCCCGGATGTCCGGCCGTAGATGTCCAGAAACCTTACCGAAATGTTGTTTGTATACGCCGGATGTCCGGCCCTTGGCTGGATGTCCGGGCCCCAAGTTTGGCCAGATGTCCAGGCCCTGTAACCTGTTTTTCTGTGTATGTGTGTGCACACTTCACAGCGCCCGGATGTCCGGCCCCAGGCCCGGATGTCCGGCCCGACACAGCCACTTACACTCCAACGGCCATATTTGCACTACTACTATATATAACCTTCTTCCACCCCGGGAGAAGGTTGAGCAACACATTCATATGAACCCTAGAACACAAAAAGGCTCCCTCTCACTTCTCCTACACCAAATCTTAGATCCCGGAGAGATTCGTGAGAGTTCTTGAGAGATTTTCAAATCAAGTGATAGATCCACTCCCTCTTCCTCTTGTGACCAAAGGAATTCGTGATTTGAGCAAGTATTGAGCATTTGCTCCTTGATCTTGTTACTCTTGGAGGTTGGAGACTCCTAGGCGGTAGGAGTGCTCCGGTGAGGAATCAACTTGTGATTTGCCCCCGGAAAGTTTGTGAAGGTTTGGAGGCCGTCTCAAGGTCTACCACTAGTGGTTGAGAAATGCCTTCGTGGTGTTGTCTCAAACGGAGAATAGGGTGAGCCTTCGTGGCGTTGGTGTGCCTTCGTGGTAACATCCACCTCTCTAACGGTGACTAGCTTCCCTCCAAGGAAGTGAACATCGGGATACATCCTCTTCTCCGTGTCTTCGGTTATCTCTATCCCTAGCCACTACTTGTGGTTTACTTTGGTCTCTTGACCTTGCATTCACTATATATTGTCGTCCTCATTATATTGTGTTGGCTATTTTCTTTAAGAGATTATTTAGGACTACACTTTATATCCCGCAATTCATACTTGCTACTATTGATATATCTTGTGTTTAGTGTGAATTGCTAACTTGTGCCATACACTTTCATATCTTGTCATGTTGCTCAAGTAAGTTTGTGTAACTTACTTGTTCTTGTTAGTATCCTTGTTGTGCTCATCTTATTTATAATAAGTTGTTGGTGCACTTAGTTGAGCCTAGTGTATTTAGGATTTGTGCTTGAAAGGTATCCTCTTAGTTTATTTCCGCATTAGGATTAAGCCAAATCCGTAGAAGTTTTTAAAATGCCTATTCACCCCCCTCTAGGCGACATCGTGGTCCTTTCAATTGGTATCAGAGCCCGGTCTCTCCTTATTAGGCTTCACCGCCTAGATTGTAATGATGTTGACTAGTGAACTAGTGCATGATGACACATTTTGTTTTAATGGCACAAATTACATTATGTGGTGATTACACATGCTTTGTCACTTTCGGGCCATGGGTCCAAATGCTTTGCGGATTGTTGTTGTAGGGGATTCAAATCTAAAGGATGGACAATCTCCATCACTTGAGGATATGCATCTTGATAGTCAAGTTTTGAGTGCCATTCACCAAGCTATATCCTTCAAAGTGTTTAAGGAAATCTCGACTTGCAAGTCGGCTCATGAGGCTTGGACCAAACTTGAAGATATATATGGTGGGTTCAATCTTGATGAAGACAATATTCTTTTCGGGGATTTAATGGAGGAGTTCTCCACATTTTTAAATCATGAAGAAATCTCTATTGCTTCCACCTCCAATTACTTGGACACTTCAATATCTTCCACTTCACCAACATGTGGCGTGCCACAAGGTAATGACATGGTGAGTGAAGAAATATCTTGTAATGATGGTGTTAAGATCATTTGTGATGATATGCTTGTTCTCCCATGTTGCCATGATAGAAATGCTTTGGTTTCCTCTAGTTGTTCTATGACTAACCATGTAGAGGAAATCAAGAAAGATGAGGCATGCTTGATTGATGAAGAACCCTCTTCTCCAAAAGAATCATCATCAACCCCCTTTGTTCACATGTGCCTCATGGCAAGAGGTAATGATGAGGTATCATCTTCTCTTAGTGATAATGATGATAGTTGTAATGAGGATGAGGACACTTATAAAAGGTTCCAAGATGTTCTTGCTTGATTTCAAAAACGCAATGACTTATTTCTTAACGAGCAAGCAAAAAGTGAACAACTTGAACATGAACTTGCTAAGGCTCATCAATGTCTTAGTGACTTGAGGTCTTTAAAAGAAGAGATTGAAGTTACTCATTGTAAACTTAAAGAGGATTTTGAGCACCTTGACCTTGGCTACAAGAATGTCAAAGGAGAGCTCACCAAACTCTCTAAGTCTCATGAGGAACTTCAAGCTGCTCATGCGGAGTCTCTAGTTTCTACATGCTCCTCTCATATTGATAATGATGCTTGTGCCACTAACTCTATCTTGTGTGAAGCACCGATGTTGAAATAAAATGTTGAGCTAAGGACTCGAATTGATTTGCTAACTAGCAATTATGGGAAATTGGAAGAAAGTTATGAAAAGCTCTCGGGCACTCATGAGGATCTTCTAATCTTTCACGATGGGCTAAAGTTAGCTCATGAGGCTATGTTCACCAAGGTAAAATCGTGTGAGTCTCATGTGGATATTACCACATCTTCTACTCAAAATGCCTTATTGCCATGTGCTAGTCCTTGCAATTCCTCTCTACATGATATTGATACACCTCATGATGAATTGCTCACCTTGTCTTGTTGCTCTAACCATGAAGTTTCTACTTCCACTACTCCTCTTGTTTCTAGTCTTGAAACTAACCATGTAGAGGAAATTAATGAGCTCAAGGCCCAAGTCACTAATTTGAAGAAAGAATTGGAAAAGTGCGATGATGGACATAGTTTTCACTCCAACAAGAAGAAATCCATGAACAAGAAAACGGGGCAAGACAAAGCCAAGAATAAGTCCAACATTTCTTGCTTTAAGTGCAAAAAGGTTGGACATCACGTGAGATATTGTCCACTAAAGAAAAGGGATTATAAAGGGAAGCTACATGGGAAGCGGCCTCAAGCTCAATCTCAAGTTCAACCTCAAGTTGAAGAACGGCCACCATCCATGATGAACCATGTTATTACTTCCCAAGTTGAGAAAGTAAAGAAGAAGAGAAAGGGGAGTACCTGTTGCTATATTTGCCGTAAGAAGGGACACATAGCTTCATCATGTCCCAACGGTAAGATCTCTAAGCCTCCAATTATCAATGGTCATTATTCACTTAGGAAGGATATTGATGGTAATATGTTTGCCAAGTATGTTGGTGCCCAAAGTGGTTTGGAAGTGGATAAGACCATTTGGGTTGCCAAGCCTATTGTTACTAACTTCTTAGGACCCAACGTGGTTGGGGACCATCGAGTTCAAATTAATCAATAGGTGTGTGGAGGGCATTGGAGATTTGGCTAGTTCATGAAGAAAAATGATTGTCGCCATTCATTATGGTTGAAAACAAGTCAAGTGAATTATCATCATATTTGTCATTCCAATGCTTCCCGTGGCGGTAACTTGTATTTATATTGTCTACATTGAAAGTTACTAGCCCCATGCATGTTTAGGTTTTGTACCTAGCATGTGTTTGTATATGTTGTGTCTCCTAATATGCTTGATTTGTGTTATCTAGCATGTGTAGGTTGCAATGCATGTCATATATCTATGTGTGTAGTCTCGAGCCTTCATTGCATTTTAGTTGTATCTTATTGGGCTCTTTTGAGATATTAATGGATCACCACATTATGGGGGAGTGTTATGCTTTGTACATATCACAATCCTTGTTAAATGTGAACAATTATGGGATGCCACTTAGAATATATTTGAGATTATGTTATATCTCTATGGTATGCAATGCCTTCTTTACATATGGCATTCTTGTGCGGTTTTGCCCATGGCTATCTTCAAAATCATATTCAGAAAATTGTTTGATTAAAGATATTCTAATTGTTGCTTTACATGATGATCTATCTAATTGGAATGTTAATAATATACTATCCAAGCATTGTGTTTATTTCTAAACTCTCATGTTATGCTTGTGTTAGTATAGATGATCATGTAGTTATGTGGTTTCTACGCCGAATGATAACTTGAAATACCATTTTGTTCGAGTTCATCTTATTGGTTTATATGGTGTTATGGGAGTTGGTTATCTCATTGTTTATAGTTTCCTATATCTACTTGAGTGAGATATTCCTATGAGCATGTGTGCAATGCATATCTTATATGCTCATTGGTTTCCCTTGGTTCATATGTTGAACTTTGCGTGCTATCATATGTTGATTTGTCACTTTGATTTATTTTGGACAGCATGAATGACTAATGATATTATTGGAAGTATTAATAGTTATGTGTTCATTTGTCCATTTTGTATCTCCCTGGATTTTGGTAGGCATGTGCATGCATAGTTACTATGTGTAAATTCGCATGCCTTGTTTGCTTTATTTGATCCCATATCCCATATATATATGGTAAATCCATCAAATTCTTAATAGCTAAGATGTTCATGAAATTCAAATTCATATCGATATGCACATACTTACGTGGTTTTACCCTATGTGTTGTAGTTATGCTAACTACTTCGGACCCAATAAGTTTGGGGACCATATTGTACTTAAAATGTTTTAGGTACATTTGAGAAGCATTGGGTGCTTGGCTTATTCATGAAGGTGGTGGCACTATGAGGAAATTGGAGCCAAGCTTGGATATTTTATTGATCTACGACTTCATAACAATGCTATCTCGGTAACAAGTATTTACTTCATGCATATATATAGAAATGGGGTGAACCTTGTGTAGGTTGCATCATGGCATGAATTTCTTGACTCGTTCCTGTGATACTTGTTTCCTTTCTCAAAGCATCCCAACTATGATCTCTTGTTTCTAGTTGTGATGTCTTTGTTGGTTGTGTGTTTGGAGTTCATTAATATACAATAAGATAATATTAAGCCATGTGATATGCTTTCAAGCAAAGATCTCAATTGTATATTTTATGACTCCTGTTTGGATATCTTATTCTTTCCTTTTGTAACTATTTCATGTGTACATCCTTCTTTCTGGATATATATCACCATGATTGTCATCTACCTAGAATCTTATACACATGAGAGAAGTTACATCTCTAGTTGATATCCCTATTCTTTCATGTCCACCGTTTCATTCTCTTTTTGTATCTTTGGTGGCTTCGTGGAAGCATTCGTCGTATGAGTGCATGTCTTACCTATTTGCATCTTAGTGCACTCATGTTTCTTCGTGGTAACATCCACCTCTCTAACGGTGACTAGCTTCCCTCCAAGGAAGTGAACATCGGGATACATCCTCGTCTCCGTGTCTTCGGTTATCTCTAACCCTAGCCACTACTTGTGGTTTACTTTGGTCTCTTGACCTTGCATTCACTATATATTGTTGTCCTCATTATATTGTGTTGGCTATTTTCTTGAAGAGATTATTTAGGCCTACACTTTATATCCCGCAATTCATACTTGCTACTATTGATATATCTTGTGTTTAGTGTGAATTGCTAACTTGTGTCATACACTTTCATATCTTGTCATATTGCTCAAGTAAGTTTGTGTAACTTACTTGTTCTTGTTAGTATCCTTGTTGTGCTCATCTTATTTATAATAAGTTGTTGGTGCACTTAGTTGAGCCTAGTGTATTTAGGATTTGTGCTTGAAAAGTATCCTCTTAGTTTATTTCCGCATTAGGATTAAGCCAAATCCGTAGAAGTTTTTAAAACGCCTATTCACCCCCTCTAGGCGACATCGTGGTCCTTTCACTAGGAACAAGATAATCTACAATATCAACACTAGGTGACAAAATCTCAAATGTACACATTTTCTAGGCTAGTAATATACATAGCATATTACTCCCCCATAATGTGATAGCAATGAAGAAAACTTAACAAGAGGCAATAAGAGGATCCAACAAGAGATAATTAATGGACAATTTAGAATTTGAATTTCTCATGAGAAGACATACCACATAGCAACTAGATAATCTTGAAATATCAATACTAGATTGTATTACTCATGTACACACATTTATAGGATTGTGAGGTGCACAAAGCACATCACTCCCCCATAATGGGATATTCCATTAATCTCTCACAAGAGCCAACTAAGAAATAAACAAGGTGCAAAAGGCTCAATGCATGACACACACATACATGATGTGCAAACCAACACACACATACTTGATTGCTCAAGATAATCAAGTTGGAAGCACAACATATACAAACACATGCAAGGAACAAAACCAAAACATGCAAGTGGGCAAGTAACTTTCAATGAAACAATTTAAGTACAAGTTACCGCAAGGAGGCACATTGGATATAAGATATAAGCTTGATGATTCAATTGACTTGCTTGAGGCAATAAGAGTGATGAAGTCCCCTTAATTCTTCATAATGTAGCCAAGTGTCCAATGCCCTCCAACAACACCTATTGATCAAGTTTGAGCTAGTTGGTCCCCAACCAAGTTGGGTCCTAAGAGGTTAGTCACAATAGGCTTGGCTACCCTAATGGTTCTTTGCTTCAAACCACTTTGAGTACCAACAAACTTGGCAAACACATTGCCAACCTTATCCTTCCCAAGATAATAGACATCATCAATGATAATTGGGTTGGATGAGGTACCATTTATGCATGAAGAAGTGGCGTGACCTTTTTCACGACATAGGTAGCAACATATACTATTTACTTTCTTCTCACTTGATTTCTCAACTTGAGATTGAGAATGAGAGTGAACTTGTGGCCGCTTCCCTTGTTGCTTGTCACTAATGGCCTTCTTCTTCAAAGGGCAAGATCTAACATGATGCCCTTCAATTTTGCACTTGAAGCAAATGATCTTGGCTGAATTCTTGACTTGTTTTTGGCCCTTATTCTTGTTGCTCTTGGACTTCTTATTCTTATTGGAGTTGAATCCAAGTCCACCTTTGTCATTGGGGGATTTTTGCACACTCAAGATATTGTTGAGTGTGGCCTTCCCTTCATGACACTTTTCCAAGTCTTTCTTCAAAGAAGTGACTTGGGCCTTGAGCTCTTTGATTTCCTCTACATGGTTAGTCTCAACACAAGTACTAGAGAAAGTATAAGCTTCATCGTTTGAGCAACAAGGCAAGGAAAGCAATTCATCACAAGATGTACTAACATTGTGAGTAGATGAATTACAAGGACTAGCACATGGCAATATAGCACTTTGACTAGATGTAGTGCTAGTATCCACATGAGGCTCACTAGATGTTACCTTAGCAAGCATGGCCTCATGAGCTATCTTTAGCACATTATGGGATACTAGAAGATCATCATGAGAATTTGAGAGCTTTTCATGACTTTCTTCCAATTTCCCATATTTGCTAGGTAGCAACTCAAGTTGAGCCCGTAGCTCAACATTCTCCTTCAATATGGATGCTTCACAAGAGATAGAGTTAGTAGCAACAAGAGGAGAAGACAACTTGGCAAGCTCTTTTGAATATGAAGCTTTAAGTTGAGCATGAGACTCGGTGAGTTTGATGAGCTCACTCTTAATGACCCTTGAGCCATTTTTGAGGTGCTCAAAGTCCTCAAGGAGTTTAGCATGCGCAACTTCAAGCTCCTTATTTTTAGTTTCAAAATCATTGGCCACCTCAAGAGCTCTATCATGAGATTCCCTTACTCTAGATAATTCTAGAGCAAAAGTCTCCTCAAGAGATTCCTTGGTGGTTTGTTCAAGTTCAAGAGCTTGAGAGAGGTCCGCAATCTCATTAGCGTAATCACGCACATGACCTTCCATTTTCTCAATGGTGACCTCATGCTCCTCGAGATGAGATTCCAACTCCTCAATATATTTCTTTCCCTCAATGGCAATGGACATAATTTCCATGAATTTGGAACGAGCAATTTTATTTTTATGAAAAGCTTTAAAAACCATTTCCCCCTTAATTTTTAAGGAGGCAACATTATCATTCCCTTCATCATAATCAACATCATCATCATTCTTGCCATCATCAATATCATCACAAGATATATTGGGGTTCAAAGTGGGAGATACCTTTGAGGCCTTGGCCATAAGGCAAAATGCAATAGATGATGATGTAGGATCCCTTGAAGCACCATTCAAGACCACATCTTGTTCCATGGAGTGTTGAGTTTCCTCTACATTGTTAGCACAACAACTCGAGGAAATAGAAACATTTTTATCATGGCAACAAGACATAGCAAGCATATCATCATGAGATTTGAGAAAGCAATTTCTACATGATATGTAAGGATTACCAACACGAGCATGTGAAACATGTAAGGTGCTCGAAGTGTTAAAGTCCAAAGAAGGACCATTGCAATAAGATAGTGATGAAGAATCACCAAGAACAAGCACACTATCATCATTGCAATGACCACCACTACTCACCCTAGCATTACCTTGTGGCAATCCACATGTAGGTGAAGTAGAAGAAGTTGAGAAGGCAACATGGCTGGAGGAGGAGGGAGAACAATCATCCCCACAAATCTTGGACACACCATATTTATCTTGAAGCTTTGTCCATAACTCATGAGCATCCCGGAACGGCATGAGTTGAAATATAACTACATTGCTCAAAGCATTGAAAAACACATTAGAAGCTTGAGCATTGAGATAAGAGTTTTTCTCATCCTCTAAAGATAATCTTTGGGGATCCTTTGGAGGAGGAAAACCCATATCTACAATTCGCTCTAAATTTGGGTCCATGACCCTAAAGAGGTTAAGCATGCGAATTACCCAAACATCAAAATTCGTGCCATCGAAACTAAGAGTGTCAAAGAATCCTAATCCCCTAGTCGACATCTTTACTCTCTAGGCGGTTAAGCCTAGCAAAGAGAGACGAGGATCTGATACCAATAGAAAGATGGAGGATGTCGCCTAGAGGGGGGGTGAATAGGCACTTTAAAATAATTACGGTTAAGGCTTGAACAAATGCGGAATAAACCTAGCGGTTAATTTGTCAAGCACAAAACCTAAAACAACTAGGCTCACCTATGTGCACCAACAACTTATGCTAAGCAAGATAAGCAACTATGTGATAGCAAGATATATGACAAAGAACAATGTGGCTATCACAAAGTAAAATGTATAAGTAAAGGGCTCGGGAAAGAGATAATCGAGGCACACGGAGACGATGATGTATCCCGAAGTTAACACCCTTGCGGATGCTAATCTCCGTTTGGAGCGGTGTGGAGGCACAATGCTCCCCAAGAAGCCACTAGGGCCACCATAATCTCCTCACGCCCTCGGATAATGCAAGATGTCGTGATTCCACTAAGGGACTCTTGAGGGCGGTCACCGAACCCGTACAAATGGCGACCCTTGGGGGCGGTCACCGAACCTATACACTTTGGCAACCCTTGGGGGCGGTCACCGGTACCCGTCAAATTGCTCGGGCGATCTCCACAACCTAATTGGAGACCCCGACGCTTGCTTGGAGCTTTACACCATAATGATTGAGCTCCGAACAACACCAACCGTCTAGGGCGCCAAGGCACCCAAGAGGAACAAGCTCTAGGGTGTCCAAACACCAAAGAGTAACAAGCTCAAGGGTACCAAGCACCCAAGAGTAATAAGCTTCCCAACTTGTAACTTCCACGTATCACGTGGAGAACTCAAATCGATGCACCAAATGCAATGGCAAGGGCACACAGAGTGCCCAATTCCTTCTCTCTCAAATCCCACCGAAGCAACTAATGCTAGGGAGTAAGATGAGAGGAATAACAAGAAGGAGAACACCAAGAACTCCAAGATCTAGATTCAAGGGGTTCCCCTCACATAGAGGAGAAAGTGATTGGTGGAAATGTGGATCTAGATCTCCTCTCTCTTTTCCCTCAAAAACTAGCAAGAATCGATGGAGGGATTGAGAGTTAGCAAGCTCGAAGAAGGTCAACAATGTGGGAAGAACACGAGCTCAAGGGATAAGGTTCAATGGGGAAGAAGACCCCCTTTTATAGGTGGGGAAAAATCCAACCGTTATGCTCACAGCCCGCACAGAGCGGTACTACCGCTCCAAGAAGCGGTACTACCGCTAGGGCGGTAGTACCCCTTCGAAACACAACAGCGAGGAGGCAAAAAGGCCAGAAGAACCGTCGGAGCGGTAGTACCGCTTGACCTCACGGTACTACCGCTAGGGGTAGCGGTACTACTGCTAAGGGTACCGGTACTACTGCTTGCGAGCGGTACTAAAAATTACATCCGGGCCTACCACCGCAGGACTTGGGATGAGTTTTTGGTCCGGAGCGGTACTACCACTGTAGGAGCCGCGGTAGTACCGCTCTGGAGCGGTAGTAGAAAATTACATCCGCTCCAATTCGCGGTAGTACCGCTGCAGCCTTTTCAGAACACCAAAACTGCCACAACTTTTGCAAACGGACTCCGAATTTGATGAAACCAAGTTTGTTGGAAAGCTAGCAACAAGGGCTAACACAATCTTGAAAGAAATATCAATAAGAAGCAAAATATAAAAGTTTCATAAGAAAATGGTGAGAACCCTTCCTCGGATAAGACCGGTAAAACCTCCAACACTGAAAACATCATAGAAGACGCATGTGAACTCCGTTTTCAATGAACTCAAGCTTGTCATCAAGATGACCATAAGATCTAAGACTCACAAAGAGAACCAAACAATAACCAAGAAACATGATGCAAGGATGCAATGGTTTGAGCTCTCTACTAACGATACGATCAAGCTACCAACTTGAGAGCCCCCCTTGATAGTACGGCAAACGATCATATAACCCGGCTCCCTACTACCACCACGAGACCGGTAAAATAGAAAACCTATCAAGGGAAAATATTTGCCTTGCACATGGTCCACTTGAGCTAGATGATGACGATCTTGACTCCCTCAAGATGGACCACCTTTCTTGATTGCGTTGGCTCGATGAAGACTAGATAATTGCTCCCCCATAGTCCACTATGGGTGAGCCACTCTTCGGCACATCTTCACAAGTCCATTGACACCATAATGGATGGCAAGAATCAAGCACTTGATCTCTTCGTGATGCTCTACTTGAACTTGCACACGGCAATCTTGATGACGATCACCACTTGATGTCATCCTTTCCATGGGTTGTATGATATCTTCCTCTTGACGCAAGCCCATGGACATGTACCTAACCCCACATAGAACTCTCACATAGACCATGGGTTAGTATGCAAAGTGTAATGGACAATGCTTACCATACCATGGGATCACTTGATCCACTCTTGACTTAGTCTTGATCAACCTTGAATCTCTCCAACTCTCTTCATTTGGATGATATCTTGAAGGTAAACATGAATGATCACACGATCTTCTTCTTAAAGACATGCTTGCAATAAGCTTAACACTCACATGACCAATCTTTGGATAATTCCTTAATAGCACCTTGGTCAACTCATAAACTCCTTGAAATCAACACATGGACTTCAAGAAAAGCCTATGGACAAATCCTTCAAATATAACTCAAGACAACCATTAGTCCATAGAGATTGTCATCAATTACCAAAACCAAACACGGGGGCACCGCATGTTCTTTCAACACCCTTATTCTCAAGTTGCCAGATCAGAGCATCAGAGTCACCATCGAAGGTGATTTCTTTAGCAATCTCCACTAGCTGGTACCATTGTTCCATCATCTTACTGTCAAAGTTCCTCCTAAAAGTCAACTTCGGTGTTTCACCATCCAAGACATCTCTGAAACTTTTGTTTTGCTCATTGCAAATCATGTAGATGTGCCAGAATTGTACTGCTAGGGGGGAGGTGCCAAACCAAGTATCTTCCCAAAACCTAATCTTGTCTCTTGTCCCTATTTTCCACCTATATCCAAATTTCAAGGTTTGGATGATGGATTTCACTCCTTTCCAGAACCTAGAGGCACTGGTGGAGGTACTTGGGGCAAAAACATTAGTTTTGCCTCTCATATATTTCTGGTCTATCATCATCTTCCAAGGTTTCCCTTCACCTTCATAGTATCTTTTAACCCAAGATGCTAAGAGGTAGAGATTGACCTCTTGGAGATTTGGAATGCCAAGCCCCCCAAAATATTTCTTCATACAAACCATCTTCCAGTTAGCTAAGTGCAATTTCCTGTGTCCCTCAAAATCATTCCACGGGCAATTTGCCATTTGGGCATTAATAAGTTCTATTGCCCACTTAGGAAATTTAAAGAAAGAAAGAAAGTACACAGGAATGCTAGCTAAGCATGCCTGGATGAGGATAATTCTTCCCTTGTAAGAAAGAAGTTTCCCTCTCCATCCAGCAATTCTTTTCATAATCTTATCAATAAGTGGTTGAACATCTTCTCTCCTAAGCTTATCATAGTGTAAAGGTATCCCAAGGTATTTAATGGGGAAGGAACCTTTAGTGCACTCTAGTATATCTAGGAACTCTCCCACTTCAGTTTCATCCATGTTAATTGGTATGAGCTCACTTTTACTATAGTTGATTCTCATGCCAGAGATCATTTCAAAACCAGAGAGAACCATTTTAGGGTTTTTGGTATGTTCTAGGTTATTATCTAAAAACAAAAAAGTATCATCAGCATATTAGAGGCATACAATCCCTCCAGGGCAAATCTCATCACACAGTCCTTGTATCAACTGATGATTTGCTACTTTCATTAGCATTCTAGTTAAAATATCAACTTATAGGTTAAATAGTAGGGGGGAAATGGGGTCCCCCTGCCTCAAACCTTTCCCTGTGAGGAAAAAATCACTCTAAGTGTTATTTAGCTTCACACCCACTGATCCTCCTCTAGTTACTTGCAGGATCCAATGGACCCATCTCCAAAGCCTCTTTTCCTAAGCAGCTCTTCAAGGAATTCCAAATCTACCTTGTCAAAAGCCTTTTCATAGTCCAGCTTAAGTACTAGGCCATGTCTCTTGGTAGAGTGGATGGAGTGCAGAATCTCATGAGCTGTAACCACACTTTCTAAGATATACCTGCCCTTAAGGAAGGCATACTGGTTACTTGCTATGAGCCTTTGCAGGATCCTAGCTAGTCTATTTGTGAGGACCTTAGTGAAGATCTTAAAGCTACAATTAAGCAAACTAATGGGCCCAAATTTTTTCATACCGGAAGCATGAGCTTCTTTTGGGATCAAAGTCAGCATAGCAAAATTAAGCCTATGAATAGCCAGCTCCCCTTGATGAAAAACTTCAAACATGGCTATCAGGTCTTTTTTAACCAGTTCCCAGAAGTGCTGGTAAAAAAAGAAGGGGATACCATCCAGGCCAGGGGCACCATCAGAGTATGATTTAAAGACAGCCTTTTTAATTTCCTCTTCCAAGAAGGGGGCCTCAAGGGCCTCATTTTCAGCAATGTTAACTTTCTCTTCTTCTGAGAAAAAGGTTGGATCTAACTGGATTCCACTCCTTTCCTCTTTCTTGATCCAAGCATTTCCTTAGTGTCAGTGACTGGACTGAGTGGGCCATCCAAAGAGTGGATAGCCGTTTTCCTCCTCCTTTGGTTTGCCACTGCATGGAAATACTCAGTATTCCTGTCTTCTTCCTTAATGTCTCTATCTCTAGACCTCTGCTTTGCTTTGATCTCCTCTTGGAGCCAAATTTTCTGGAGCTCACTATGTGTGAATTTGAGCCTAGATGACTCAGAGTCAAAGAGCACTATTGTTTCAGATTTAATGTCTAGTTTGTCATATTCCTCTAAAAGGATTTTCTTATATCTCCTAAGTTGAGCTTCTTCATTTGAGCTCCAACCTTTGCTCACTCTTCTAAGTTTTCTCATCTTCTCTTGCCAATTGTCCAAAGGGTTGGCCTTAAAGGTTGGTCATTCCAAATTTTGGCAATTAGATTGGAGAAGACCTCTCTAAGAAGCCACCATTTTTCTATCCCGTAACTACTACTTTTAGGCATTTGCTCCACACCTGATTCCCAAATAATGGGTGCATGGTCACTGCCACATCTAGGTAGAGCAATGCAGGAGGCCAATAGAAATATTTTGTCAAGCTCAGTATTGCAGAAGAGCCTATCTATTGTAGACATGATCAAGTCTACCTGGTTATTAACCCAGGTGAATTTTCTGCTAGATAGCTTGATTTCCAATAGACTCCAAATTTCTATCCAAGCATTGAAGTTGTCACACCATCTATGGTTGACTACACCATTGCTTTTTTCTCTAGCATATCTAACTAAACTGAAGCCCCCCCCCCCAATCAGGGTGGGGTGTGGATTCTCTATGAACAAGGAGTGAAGCTCAGAGATAAAGGTTTCTTTTCCTTCCTCATAGGGAGATCTATAAACAGTGATAATTCTAAAATTTACATCCTTGCTCTTCATCTTAAGAGCACAACTAACTGAGTAATCAAGATGAGACCAGGAAATGATCTCAAAAAGGTCCACATCCACTCCCATCAGGATGCCCCGAGCAGAGCCTTTGGATGGGAGGTGGTGCCAGGAGAAGTTCCTGCTTCCTACTAAGGATTTAAGATAGGAGTCAGAAAATTCTTCCTTTTTGGTTTCCCGGAAATCAAGGACAGATGCTTGTAATTTCCTAATTGTATCAACTATACGGGGTTTCCTCCCAGGAGCAGAGATGCCCCTAACATTCCAAAAGATTGCATTCATTGGGAAACCCTTGCCTTGGGGTGCTTGCCTCGCTTGTGTTTACATGCTAGGTTCCACACTTCATCAGAGTCAAAGTTACTACTATGTTCCACCCCACCATCCATATTGCATTTGGGGGGGGGGTGAATCCTGAATCAGGATCAACCTTCCTGTCATGACTCATACTTCTAGGAAAAGGTAAACTAAGATCGTTCTCATCTCTAGGGTCTATATCATTTCCTATTTGGGAAGCTACTGAAATAAAATAAGGATTATTGAAGAGGGAGAAAGGTGTGGATTTTTTGCCTTGCTCTTTTTTTGTTGCTGCATCTTGAGCCTCTTTGAGTTGTTGTGCTTTTTGTAGGATGGTTCTGGAATATCCAGCATTTATTGCACTGGCCCTAGGAGCCTGAATGGGGCCCCACTTCTTTGTCTTCTTAGACTCATGGTTCTGGAGGGGTGGGTAGTCCGCCTCATACAGTTTGTTTATCAGTGCTTCATCCAGTCCCAGGGGCTCCTTATTCAGCATCTCCTCTTGCAGCTCATCCCATTCATCCTCTGTGTCAATGTCCTCATTGTTCCATCCTTCCATTTCCCTTAGCAGGCTAAAACCATCTACATTGTCATCGTTGTTGTTCATGAAATAGCTCGATGCACTCCCCTTGGCCTGTTGCAGGTTTTCTGGAGCTTGTGCTTTCAAGAGGGAGGTGGGTGTGGGTGGCTCAGTGGTCACAATCAGTTGGTTGTGGGTAGAGCTCTTGTCACTCTTCCCACTCCCAGCATTAGAGCTACTGCCAGTTCCAGACTTAGCACTTTTTTGCACCTCTGTGCCCCCAGATACCCCTTCACTCCCTTTATCAGTGTCCATAGAGACAAAGCTATTGGCTTTTGGAGGCTCTTGCACTACTACCTCTGCATCTGCCTGGGGTGGTTCCACCTCAACTTGGATCCTGCATAGCTTTCCCTAGATCCCCAAAACTCTTTCCTGTGGAATTCTTCTATGGTCCTTGCATGAAATTTTGACTCTTATTGATTCATAACAGCTCTGGAAGTTGTGCTGCCAGTCTACATCCAGCAGGCCCCCAAAAGTTGATGTGATATGATCAAGGACCGTCCACTCACACCATTTAGGGTTTAGTTTCCCGAGTTTTAGCCAGACTTCTTGGATCTCCTCCTCTGCTGTGATGTCTCTCAACCAGGCTTCCACTTTGATCATAGGGTTCTCCTTTGTTAGGCCAAAACATGGGTAACCAGCCACTTGCTCCACATCAATCTCTGGGGGAAACTTGACCAGAAAGGTCCATTCATCCAGCTTGTTGATGGCCCATGGCCAGTTTGTTTTGTAAATACTAGCAAACTCCTTAGCTAACTCTTGCTTAGTGACCTCCCCTTGCTCTACAAAGACTATCCCAACATTCTTGAGCCAACCCTGATGCTGGGTATTGACATCTGGCATATCCTAGTGGTAGAAACCCAAGCCCTGTGCAGCACCACCCACATATTTGGCAGCTGAGTGAGGTCTTCTCCTGGTAGGGCAATCTTCAACTTTGTGACTGATCATCTTGCAAATGAAACACCCCTTTGGCTTGGTGCACTTGTCTTTGTGGTGCCCAGGATCTCCAAAATTGTAGCAAGTAACACTTGTGTAGGACATCAAGCCTGGGTTGAACTGTTGCTTCTGAGCCACATCTTGTTTCTTTTTCTGCTGAATCTTCCCTTTGTTCTTGCTCTACTACGAGCTCCCTCCCTGATTGTTGTTGGGGTCCGAAGGCTGCCCCCTTGCTTGCCCTTGTATCTGCTGCTGTGGAGGGCCGTACCATTGCTGTTGCATGCCCCCCATGATTGCTACGGAAATTGGCCACGGAATTGACCCGAGAAATCCCACGGTGGGGGTGGCCCCTGATATCCAAAGCCGAAGAATGGCGGCTGCCCCCACCGGCACCCATACCTGAATTCATCTGCTCTTGCTGCCAGTTTTTGGAGTTTTCTCCCCTTCCCCCTTTGCTTCTTCCACGGCCACGGCCTCTCCCTCCCTCCATGGTGGGATCCACAGCGGTGGCGGCAAGGCTTGATGAGGACGGGGCGGCGGCGACGTTGGGTGGGGAGGAGGGGGTAGTGGAAACCCTAAACTCATCCCCCTTCGACGCTTTTTATACTACTCCATAGCTGACTGTACCTGAGGTCCGCTTCGTCACCATGGCAGGCTGGAAAGCAGCTTGGTGATCTGGAAGCCTTTTCCCCCAAATTTTTGTACGCGCTCTTGGTGCTTATCCTTCTCTGAATCACTCTGAAGCTGCCAGCAAGCTCCATAACCAACATGGCTTCAGTTTCGTCAGAAACGCTCATATCCCGCCTTGGCTGGAGCTCAGCAACCTCTCCATTAGATCCAGACTCTCCCGCGAATGAGCACGATAGAAGGCTTCCCATCGCACTCTTCTGGACTTGAATCTCGAGGTCCTTGCCGCCAGCGCCCACGCGATCACCTCCGACGGCTGGGTGGCTTGATTTGGTGCAATCAGAGAGAGCTCCTCCTCCTCCACGTGCATCAGAATGCGAGTTACAAGCTTCTGGGTTGATTCTGCGCCCCTCATGGGCAACCTCAACTCTCTCTACAGCTTCCTGGTGAGTTCCACAATCAGCAGCTCTTCCGTCGCTCGATCTAGTGTTGCTTCTCGCACACTCATGGCCGGAGTGGTAAGTAGAGTAAGCTCGGGTCTCTCCACCCATGCCCTCTACAATCCTCAGCCCGCAATCCACATCCTGAAATTCTGCAAACTCCGCATCCGGCCAAAATTGCTTTGCCCATTCGTGACACCCGGGTCCAATTGTGCCACTGTTGCAGGATGCCACAGCGCTCAGTCCATGGCCGGGGTAGGGGAGAGGTATGGCCAGGATTCGACCTCTTCTGAATCCGAAGGCGGCGCCGATGGCATCTTTCCCTCGATGCATTCCCATCTCGCCCGCCTTTGTGGATCTGCGCTCCTTGCATCCGCCCGCGCCCAATTGACGAAATCCTTCGGGGAGGCGGTTGAGTGTGGCATCCTCCTCTTCTCCTCCCAATTGCCTTCGAAATAGATCCTCCTCGCCAGATTGAGGAGCTCCTGATCTGCGTTGTCGCCATAGGTCTCGATTCTCCATGACGCCCATACCTTCATCTCCGGATCTGGCTCCGCCTCCGCTTTCTACTGCAGCGCCCTCCACTCCTGTACATAGAGGAGATAGGAGGACGCGTCGTCGCGGATCTGCGTGGCTCGCTCCGTCCACCTCCGCATCCGCGTCGCCCGCAGCGTCTCGGCGACACCGACCCTATCGGGCGCAGCATCTCCGGGAAGGCCCGTACACGAAGGGGGGAGGCATGTATAGGATCGTCAAGCCCGGGCGAGGAGGCGAGCATGTGGATCTGTCGACTCTCGACATGGGGGCGGGGAGTGGGGCGGGGAGGCTCACCGTCGCGGGGAAATCGTCGGCGAGGTGGGGTGGGTGGGGTGGAGTCGCGGTCGAGGTCGCGAGCATAGGGGACTGGTGGGAAGCAACCCTTGGGATCCACGTGTATGGATGATTTGTGATATTTTCCATCTGAACTTTGTGGATTCCGTCATGTTTGATGAATTTTGTTTGATTAATTAAAAGGCAATGTGAAATATATGCGGATAACATTGGATGGTCGGCTTCCACATCCACGTTTGTGGACTGGTCCCTCTTCGCGGACGAATGCGGTGTCTGGATTGTGGGTTAACGTTGGAGAGGCCTAAGATCCAAACCTAAGATTTAATTCGTGGTGACCCTCAAACGAATCGTTGGTTCTTGGCATTTCTGTTTTTTCTCGTCCTCGTGCACCAAGATCTCTCTCTCGCTCGCTCGCTCTTCATTTTTCTGTGAAGAGTGCTCCAAGATCTCCATGTGTGCAAGAGCAGTACGGATACATATGGAGCTTGCGGTTTGCTTTTGACTCATGAAGTGCGGTCGATCCGATCCGTGTCGTATTGGATGGCATGTTAGGCCAACTCCACCGCGCGACCCTATCATGTCCGGCTCCGTCCGTTTGGGGTAAAAGGGACAAAAGAGGCGGCCCAGCGTACGGCCTCAAACGGACAAATGTCCGGATTCCGTCCGTTTACGACCCATCCCAGGCCCAAACTTGCGCTCGGTTTGGGGT
>NC_041391.1:531281892-531356825 GCF_002162155.2 Triticum dicoccoides | reverse complement strand
CGCCGGCGCCGCCGTATTCTCCGGCCGCCTCCTCACCGCGCAGCCCCCCCCCCGCCGTCCATAACAAACCACGTCTGGACATGGCCGCCACCACGCCCGCGCTTTCGGCGTAGTTTTGGCCGTTGCCGTCCTTCCGATGCCGGAGGGGACACGACTGCCGGTGACGTACCACGGCGGCCGAGGCAGATTCCGACGAGAGCTCCAGAGCGGCCAGTAGCCAGCCGGCAACCACCCCTGCTACGTCGAGGTGATCATCGCGGCCGCTTCGCCACCGCAACCGCAAGGTGTTCGACCTTTTGCCAACAAAGGTATGGACAGTGGAGACGAGTTTTTCTTCCATCACTTCCTTTGTTCATCGGACGATTCGTCGTCGGATGATGAAGAACTTGTGGTGGCTGCACTGGTCGTTCATGACCATATTCAACGGCAGCTTCCTCGGTACAGGGGGTCACTCCTTGGCAAGGCTCCCAACCTGAACCGCAACAGGGGGAGAGGCCACACCCTGCTCTATGCCGATTACTTTGCCAACACCCCGCTCTTCAAGCCGGATAAATTTCGTCGCCGTTTTCGTATGGCAAGGCATTTTCTCAACCGTATCCGAGAGGGAGTGGTTGCTCATGACCCATACTTCGAGTGCAAGACGGATGCCCTTGGCAAGCTTGGATTCTCCTCTTACCAGAAATGCACCGCGGCCATCCGCATGCTTGCATATGGTATTCCAGGCGATCTGGTGGACGAGTATGTGCGTATGAGTGAGACAACATGTCTGATGTCAATGTACAAGTTTTTCCAGGCTGTGATCGAGGTGTTTGGCCCAGAGTACTTGAGGCAGCCAACTGCCGCTGATACAGATAGATTGTTGGCGACCAATGCAGCTAGAGGCTTTCCAGGCATGCTTGGCAGCATTGATTGTATGCATTGGGAGTGGAAGAACTGTCCATTTGCTTGGCAGGGCCAGTACAAGGGGCATGTTAACGGGTGCACTATCATATTAGAAGCGGTGGCATCGCAAGATCTTTGGATATGGCATTCTTTCTTCGGTATGGCAGGTTCTCACAATGATATCAACGTGCTGCAACGTTCTCCAGTCTTCGCGAGGCTTGCAGAAGGAAACTCCCCACCTGTCAACTTTGAGATCAACGGCCACCAGTATAACAAAGGATACTATCTAGCAGATGGTATATATCCTTAGTGGTCAACTTTTGTGAAGACAATCTCGAAACCCCAAGGTGAGAAGAGAAAAAGATTTGCCCAAATGCAAGAGAGTGTTAGAAAGGATGTGGAACGTGCTTTTGGTGTGCTTCAATCCCGGTGGGGTATCGTTCGAAACTCTGCACTGTCATGGGATGAAAGAAAGCTTTGGGAGGTGATGACTGCTTCTGTGATCATGCACAACATGATCGTCGAGGATGAGCGTGATGAGAGTATCTTCGACCAAGGATTTGATTATCAAGGTGAAAATATTGAGCCCCTGCACCCGGCCACATTTGAATAGTTTGTCCAATTCCACCGTGAGATGCGTGATTGACACACTCATTTAAATCTTCAAAATGACTTGGTTGAGCACGTCTGGGATCACATTGGCAACCAATAGATGTATTGGTCCAATTTATGTTCAGTCAAGACAATTTCGATTTGGTTGTAAAACTATTTTAATTAAGAAAATTTCAATTGGGTTGTAAAACTATTTTAATTTTCAGACAAACATTTGGGTTGGAAGTAGTTTGATGCAAATTTAGGCATTTTTCGCCCTCACGGACAGGATGGGGCAAATGGATGCGGCCGCGCGCTGGGCGCACGGCCACCGCATCCCAGGACAGGTCCGGACACGACCCCAAACCCTACCCAAACGGACCGAAACCGGACAAAACGGACGTCCGTTTGGGGTCGCGCGGTGGAGTTGGCCTTACGGCGTGGATCTATCCATAAACTCTAGTACTATTACTGTTGAATCACGTGCTGCTAGATCGATCCGGTTACAGCCGCAGGGTCTCGAGGGCAATTGGTCACGCATCGTGTGCACATGCATGGCCTGTGCCATCCTCCACTGCTTGTTCGCTGCTGCAGCAGAGAGTAGTAAACTGCTAGTGGTGAGTGCTTAACCAGGCACGTGCGGGGCACAAATCTTCCCATGTGCACACGCCAAATTGATTAGGATAACTTCAATGCGGATCACTAAATCCCCCGCAAACGATCCGACCAACGTTCCAAACACTTCTGGACGCGGGTCATCAAATTACCTGGACCGGTGCAAATCTCCACGAATTGGCATCAAACCAAGACGAGGTTTGTGGACATTTGGACGTTCGCCGCACAGGACCTGACAAAACAGACACGCACAAAAATCTCACCTGGAGCCGTGTTTGAATTGTAATATTTCCATTCAAATTATTGTTGCATTGAAGTATTTATACTTTAATTATGAAGAATTGTGATGTTTATCTTTAATTATTTTAAGTGCTTCAGGCATAGGAAAAAAAGGAGCGGACGAACATCTGGTGATTACAGTTGGATGGCGGACATCCCGCCCATTTTTCACGGACACGTTTAGACATATGTACAAGCATTTCGAGCCGTTCGTTTGGTGATCCACATTAGAGTTGTCCTTATGCGCCGGGTTATATCCGCAGGGGCGCACGTTGGTCCTTTTTCCAAGAAACAAAATGAAAACCATTGCCTCGCATCCTTGCTGCTCGCCGTCTGCATTTCGTCAGTGCAAGCTTTGCTACAATTGGGGCATTGGAGCTTGGAGGGTCCGTCACGCAGTGTTCGCAAGGAAAGGCGATCCCTTCGCTTAGACTGCTTCCAATGCATTGATGCTTACATGAGGTGCTAAGCATATTAAATACTTTAGCAATTAAAGACCACAATGCATAGCTGCTTAACTTGTACATGGCTCATTCCCGCAACCTGCGTCGTGGCGAGGCGGGCGGCGGAGGAGTAACACGCGTGGATGTCCCTCTTGTTCTCATCCTCATACATGTGGAGAAAGAGCCTCCCTTATAAAGAGGTCCAATTCCCTCTAAACTAGCAATGCGGGACTAAACTTTAATTCCACCTCTTGTCTTGCACGAATGGACTGCGTGGGCCTTTAGGATTTATTAGAAATTTTTGAAACTGCTATTGGGCTAGATCCAAGATAGACCAAATTCCAGCATATAGTAATAGTTGTACTAGCTTGTACTCCCTCTGTCTCAAAATATAAAAACGTTTTAACACTATACTAGTGTCAAAAACTTTATATTATGGGACGGAGGTAGTAGTAATTCACGATCGACTGGAGAGGAACCGAGGAGTACACGGGAGGCTCCGGGACACGAACGCAGCGCCGGCGGCACCTGCAGATTCTGGTTGTGCTGACCTCGCCCGATCGTCCGTCTCCATCCACAGCCGGAATGGGATGGAGACAGTACTGTCGTATCTGCCCGCGCTTCGTTTTCCCCGCCGCGCCGCTAGCTGCTCACCACGCGGCGTACGCGAGCGACTTGACTGAGACGACCCGCTGAGATCGGTCTATTGTCTGATGACAATTGCCACTGTCGGCTGGGCGCTGCTATTTTTCTTTTAACATGAAAAATCTTTTATTCAATTATAGAAGCACCCATCAGTGAGGAGTGTGACCTGGAAAGAACATCTCTACCAAGGCAAAGACATTTGTCTGAAGGAAGACACCTAACAGCTAAGGTCTATTCTGAATTTTGAGAGCCGATGGCCGCTGCAATGCAATGAGTAGCAAACAGCAAACGCAAGAGCATCTACACGGGCTCCAGGCACCCAGCAAGCCGGCACTTATTTTTCTTTCGAAATTTTTTGGTATCGCCTTTACTATTTTAGTCAGTTTTATTATAATTCGAAATTTTTTCACTAATTCGAAATAATATTCTAGAATTCAAAAATAGTAATGAATTTAAAATTTATTCTTGAATTCATTTTTTTTCCAAATTTAAAACTCTTTACGACTTCAAAATATGATCATGAATTCAAAAAAATCCGTGAATTCAAAAACAATTTTCATCAATTTTAATATTTTACCTGAATTTTAAAATATTGGAAATTTTTAAATATTCACAAATTCAGAAATGCCCAGGGCTTCCAAGAAATGGTCAGGAATCAAAAAATGTTCACGAATTTAGAACTTATTCATGAATTTAAAAAGAAATGCGTATTTCTATAAGTATTCACTAATTCCCAAAAAATTCATGAATTCAAAAAATGTTCTAGAGTTCAGTTTTTCTAAATAAAAAAATGAAAACCAATTAAAAAATATTCATGAATTTAAAAAATACTGGTGAATTGAAAAATATTCACGTAGTCAAGAAAAAATCACCAATTTTTAAAATGTTAATTGATTCAAAAAACTATATTAATGAATTAATAAATTTATAAATTCAAAAGACCGTGAATTCAAAAAATTCATGCATTGAAACATGTTCATGAATTTTAAAATATCCATGGATTTTAAAAAACGTTCATAAACTGGAAAAAGTTAAAAAAAAATGAAAAAAAGTTAAAAAAACATTTAATTTTTTTAAATGTTCCTGAATTTTAAAAATTAAAAAAAAATAAAAAATAGAGAAAGGAAAAAGTGGAAGCAAAAAAGAAAAAGAAAAGAAACAAACAAAAGTACCCCCTCCATCCATATATATAGCACTTAATAAGTTTTTCGAGGTAGCCTTTGACCAATAATAAAATTATTAGTATATAAGATGTATGACATAAAAAATATATCACTAGAATCTTCTTTCACATACAAATTCAATGGTATGCTTTTGTGTAACATGCATGTCATGTATTATTGTGCTAACTCGTGGTCAAAGGTAACCTTGAAAAATGTATTAGGCCCTATATATGGATGGAGGGAGTAACAAAAATGGAAAAGACCAGAGTTAACCTCGTGAAGAAAACCAAAAGAATTCCCCCCGTAGCGTGAGCTACTTGGCCGGCCCACTTCCAGCGCCCCGTGGGTGAGACAAGCAACGAGATATGGTTGAACAAGATGGGATTTGCCCATCCTATTTGGAGAGATATTCTCTGGGCCCTCTCGAGTGATCCGATTCGGAAAGCATGGCCATGCGACTTGGGTTATGTGTTAACCCAGTTCGGGAATATGTATCACGGGTTCGAGAAGAGAGGTCGAGCTACCACAATGGTGACAAGTACTCGCTTTGAGCTTCACAACATATATCATGAGGCAAAAGGAATGTTGCATATGACAGATTATCGAGGTTCATCAAACGACTTTACACGCACATGGGAGTTGGCACGTTCTGCTAGGAGCCGCTACCAACTATCGACTCTGGTCGTGTCCATGTGTATGTGAACCTATAGAGTCACGCACTTAAGAGGGTGCAACTCATTCGGATTGGATCTGAGTGGAAAATGGATATAGACTCCTTGTGGGCTCAAGTGTTGAACCCACCTCGGAGGCCTATATAAAGGGGGGTGGGCGCAACACTTAGGGTTGATCTTTTCCACCCTGGACAGCAGCCTTCACAACTCCCCACGCCCATGTCATGTGATCGGAATTAGTAGTCCGCCGCCCGATGTTGCTCCCCGTATGTGTGGATACCTGGGAGGCATCGCATACGCGGTGCTTGGATGAACCGTTTGAGGAAACCGCGAGGTGCCGTTCGCGGGAGATCGCCGTCCATGGGTCTTTGCTGTTCGCGGGAGATCGACTACACACATCACCAACTCTACTTCCGCTGCGGTGACTGCGAGTCTAGTGGTAAACCTGATCCCGTGATCTATTTCCAGCAACATGAACTTGGGTGCGCGGTAGAATTTTTTTGGTGCTAGCGTAGCGTACCGCGTGTTCCAACAGTGGTGTCAGAGCGTATGTTGCGTGGTATTAGATTTGGGGTAGAATTTGCATATGATGATATGTAGATTGGTTTATTTACTGGCCGATGAGATCGGTTGTCAATATGATTGATTGTACATGGTGTCGGGCGTTCAGAATTGTGATTTGTTTTTCCATGATCGTGTTGTGGAGGTCATGACACAAATTACCCCAACCGGTCAATTTCTACCATCGGGGTAGACGGTGGAATGTAAAGCCGATCACAACACGCGAAGACCGATGAGATTGGTCAAATCGGAAAGATGGTCAAAATTTGGTAAATGTGATTTGCCGGCAAAAAATCTAGTGTAAAAAATGCAAAGATTGGATCTTTTTTTTCTACGAATGTCCGCGAGAGGCCAGCCCCCTCGACCCTCGTAGGGGCGCTGCCCCTTGACCCCGTGGGGCGCAAATCCCCCTCGACCCCCATTGCGTTAATCTCTTAGGGTGGCACATAACTTGTTTTTGCAGGGGATGCTTGTGCTTTGGTATAGCCCATGTATGTTGCATGTATGTAATTATATCATGACCTGCGCGTCGTGAGTACGACAAGCGGCTGGAGCCATATGGTTGTCTCATTATTATTTTCATGACCTGTATGTCAACATGAGCCATGTAATGTAATTAGCTATTAGTTTGTAATAGCGTAGTATCTTATGTAACACTTGGCGGTTGACATGGGTAGCGTGGAGATGGAGATCGCCACGAGGAGAACCATGCATGGAGATGGAGATCACCATGGGCAGACCGCACACGTGGAGATGGTGATCACCATGTTTTGTGAAAAGGGGCTATACCATATCACACTTGTATAAATTGCTTGTGAAAGTTTACCCCTTTTATGCACCCTTATTTTGCATGGTAGATGTTTTAAGTAGAGTGATCCCTTAAAGAAAGTCAAGTATAAATGCCTCCCCCAATTGCTACACCTTCACATATCAATTATATTTAGTGGTGGGCCTATAAAATCAGGGTGCCACTAGATCTCCTTGGAGTGATGGCTTTGTGTTGGACAGTTACATGCGAAGCACTGGTTGACTTGTCATGGCTATCAAAACAGTTTTGGGCCACAAGGCATAGGAGTTGGAGCGACATGGGATGTCCCCAACAACAAGAGTTGTATGGAGATCTGATTAGCAAGAGTTGCTTACCGAGTGATCTCGTCTTCTAGCAGTGATGCAAAAGCTCACTAGTTTACATGTTGATCTTGGATCTTGAATCACTAAATATCAACTAAGGGATGTTGATTTTAGTGGGAGTAATGATCTTATTAAAATTTTAATATGAATCACCTTCATGAATACATGTCTTTGTGTTTGCATATTTCTGTTGTAGATCAATGGCACCACCTACTCAAGTTACTCCTTTTGTGTTGAAATCAATCCTGGAAAAGATAAATTGAATGGGACAAACTTTACCACGTGGTATAGAAACCTGAAAATTGTTCTTAGGCATGAGAAAAAGAACAAGTTCTAGAGAATCCACTTCCAAAGGAACCTGCCCATAATGCTAATGCCACAACCGGAAATGCCTACCAGAAACTCATTGATGAATCAAATGAGATCAGTTGTCTCATGCTAGCTTCTATGGAGTCTGATCTGCACAACGGTTCAAAAATATTGATGCTTTCGATATGACCGATGATACGTCCATTTTGCATCATGTTTTCCTACTATTATTTATAGTATTTTTATGCATTATAACACTATGTGGAGTAATTCTAATGCCTTTTCTCTCATAATATGCGTAGACTGTCGACATTTGGAATTCTGGACCTGAAAAAGCTATGTGAGAGATACCGATTCTACACATCTCCAAATGGGCTGAAATTTTATGAAGAATTATTTTGAAATATATAATAAATATTGGAGCAAAGAACCACCAAAGGGGGGCACCCAGGCACCTACAAGGCACTAGGGCACGCCACCCCCTCCATGCGCACCCTGGTTGGTAGTGGGGGCCTAGGCCCACCTCCCGTGCCCATCTTCTGGTACATAAGGTCTTTTAACCTAGAAAAAATAAGGAGAGGACTTTCGGGATGGAGCACCGCCGTCTCGAGGCGAAACTTGGGCAGGAGTACTTTTGCCCTCCGGTGGAGCGATTCCACCGGGGGAACTTCCCTCTCGGAGGGGGAAATCAAAGCCAGCGTCATCATGAAACAACCCTCTCATCTTTGGGAGGCCAATCTTCATCAACATCTTCAACAACACCATCTCATCTCCGACCCTAGTTCATCTCTTGTGTTCAATCTTTGTATCAAAACCTCATATTGGTACGTGTGGGTGACTAGTAGTGTTGATTACATCTTGTAGTTGATGCTAGCCGGTTTATTTGGTGGAAGATCATATCTTCAGATCCATTATGCTATTTAATATCCCTATGATCTTGAGCATGAATATTATTTGTGAGTAGTTGCCTTTGTTCTTGAGGCCATGGGAGAAGTCATGTTGCAAATAATCATGTGAATTTGATATGTGTTCGATATTTTGATGATATGTATGTTGTGATTCCCTTAGTGGTGTTATGTGAACGTCGACTAGATGACACTTCACCATCTTTGGGCCTAAGAGAATGCATTGTGGAGTAGTTATTAGATGATGGGTTGCTAGAGTGACAGAAGCTTAAACCCTAGTTTATGCGCCATTTCGTAAGGGACTGATTTAGATCCATATGTTTAATGATATGGTTAGATCTTATCTTAATAATTCTTTCGTAGTTGCAGATGCTTGCGAGGGGGTTAATCACAAGTGGGAGGCATGTTCAAGTAAGAACAACACCCAAGCACCAGTCCACCCACATATGAAATTATCAAAGTAGTGAATGCAAATCAAACCAACATGATGAAAGTGACTAGATGAAATTTCCGTGTGCCCTCAAGAATGTTTTACTTATTATCTGAGATTGTTCTATCCTATCCTTTGCTACAAAAAGGATTGGGCTACCTTGCTGCACTTATTATTACTTGTTACAAATTATCTTGCTATCAAATACCTGTTACCGACAATTTCAGTGTATGCAGAAATTACCCTTCCGAAAACCACTTACCATTTCCTTCTGCTCCTCGTTGGGTTTGACATTCTTACTTATTGAAAGGACTACGATTGATCCCTATACTTGTGGGTCATCAAGACTATTTTCTGGCGCCATTGCCGGGGAGTGAAGCGCTCTTTGTAAGGAAAATTTATACGGCGCGCTGAAATTTACTGTCACTTGTTACTATGGAAAACAATCCTTTGAGGGGTTTGTTCGGGGTATCTTCACCTCGACTGGAAGCACAATTTGTTGCGCCTCAACCTACTGCACCTACTGAAAATATTGGTTATGAAATTCCTTTGGGTATGATAGAACAACTGCTAGCTAATCTTTATGCAGGAGATGGAACGAAACATCCGCATATTGATTTGATTCATGTGGATGAAATTTGTGGATTGTTTAAGGTTACAGGTTTACCCAGAGACGAAGTTAAGAAGAAGTTTTTTCCTTTATCTTTGAAGGTAAAAGCATTGACATGGTATAGGTTATGATGTTGGAGCTTAGAGTTAGAATCGATTGAAATTGGAATTTCACAAAAAATTATCCTATGCATCTAGTTCACCGTGATCGGAACTATATATATAATTTTTGTCCCCGTGAAGGAAAACGTATTGCTCTATCTTGGAGGAGGCTTAAGTCAATCTTATATTCATGCCCCAATCATGAGTAACAACTATGGCATATGACACCATTTAGTCCTCATTTATTGCATAAGCAACAAATATAATTTTACATTTGCATGTATTGCCACAGTAATATTAATGCAAAAGAATGTTTTGTTTACATTTGTTCCTTTGGAATTTAAGATATTATATATGTCTTTGCCGCAAACATTTCCTAAGGCATGCGTTTTAGGAGAGCAACTATAATTTTCGCAATAGATTTCTTTTTCTTGCAAATCTAATTGTAATTCAAACATGAATTATGAAGTGTCATACAAAATATGACTACCCGCATTTATTTGCGAATCACAAGATATTGGCGGCATCTACTGCACCATTTGCAGATTATCCACCATTGCTGTGAGGTCCACGTCTTGTCATTTGATAAGATGATACCTTCAAAGTGCTCTTCCAAATATTAATAGTAGATGTGACTACCTGAAGATATCATAAGGTAATACTGGCATCTACTGTGAATTTTGTAGATTATCCATTATTATTGAAAGCTCTACATCATGTCACTTTGGCAAATGTTACCTTCAAAGTGATTTTCTTAAATATGGCATAACATAGGGTAATAGATATATGAACATCTATTAAGGGGGTGTTTGGTTCAGGGACTTTTTAGTCCCAGAGACTAGAAAAGGTCCCTAAAAAGTCCCTAGGAACTAAACGGGAGGGACTTTTTCTACAGGGACTAGAAAAATACTCTATTGGAGAGTCTTTTCTGATTAGTCCCTGGGACTAGAAAAAGTCCTAGGACTTCTGAACCAAACACCCCCTAACAAAAGTCAGACTATGTTTTCTATTACTGCAAGATCTACACCACATACGGTGATTATCTTCAAAGTGCTATCTATATAATTTGTGGTATACACATAAGACCCTGATAGCATCAACTACATTTATAAAATTTGCTCCTCAGAAGCATTTGTTGTTGTTCACTAAAATGATTTACTCTCATAGTAAATATTATTTATGCGCAATCACTATATACCGAAATGGTATTCCTACGCTAATTCAAGCCTCACCCGGCTTGAATATGTCATAGTAAATTATGCAAATATTTGCATACCCGGTGACTACCATATATTACATTGGTAAAATACATGGAAGTGGAGCCTATGTCACTATTTCTGATTATAGTGTCGTCTGTCCATCAAGATGGATACCATAATTTATAGCAACGATTGAGTGTCTCAACACTTTTGCAAGGTCTACATCACAATGTAGTTATACTTTGATAGTGACTAATCAATGTTAAACAACAAAGTCTATATGTTTTGACACTGACTCTAAGGTCACACACTTCCTCAAGAATGAAGTCCAAAATATTAACAACGATTTCATCACATGCGTTGTATTGAAGGATATACCTAGGTTCATCAAGGATCACCTTGGCCATGATTGTTCTCAAACAACTCATTTTCATTGCTTACATTTCAAAATGCACTAAATTCATGATTAGGCGGAAGTATTGATTTTAAGATGAGTCATGACATCAGTCATTGTATCCACCTGTGGCATTGTTGCCACTATAACTCCACAGCCAGGATAATATGTCATGGCTATTCTCTTAATAGCTAAGTATGCAGATAGGCATTTTATATGTCACAAACTTCACTTAGTTCTCAAGCTAAGTACATTATGGCTGAATATTCATTCACTTCGAATGTTCCGCTCAAGAGAATGAGCACATCGCGGATGACCACCATTCAGTTTTCAAGAGCTCAAGTCTATCGCAACTCACAATTTTATCACTTAATCAACTTCAAGTTGAGATCTCATGATAACATATTTTTCTATATACAGATCCAGTTGAAAAGCCCTTAATGCACTTTACATCCTCTTAAGATGGTACTACCATTTTTATGATCAAGAAACATGGAATTTCTTAAAATCATCAGATTCACCCAGTGGGTGCTATACCCTAATTTAAAATCCATGCTAGTACCGAGAATACTATGCAAGTTAGTGGTCACAAAATAGAGCCATGAGGAATTCAAAGTAAAGTGGAGGCTAATAGACAACCAAAGATAGAATTATCTCTTAATAAGAATCTGTTGTTTTCGAATGATCAAAAGACAACTCTCAAGTTTGTCAAATGTGTGGTTATATAAATATTTTACCTATGATTACCATACCCTCAAACATATCGTCGAACCACACCAGAAATTTATTAAAAGGCCAATAAGTTTAATGGGATAAATTTGAAAAATTGCAAATAACAACCAGATTCTGGTAAAGGACTATTCTCAGAATCTTCATCGGAAGGAGGACTGCAATCTAGTGCAGAAAATGGAGGATGAACTCATTTGCACTCAATAATATCGGAGACCTCGGGTAATCTCCTAATTATCCCAACGTATTATTAGCCTATACTTGTACTATGACATGTAGTAAAATGTATGATATCATATCCCTTGGATACAATATTTGGTAAATTTGAATGTATGTTTCAACTCATACTCAATATTGTTGCATAGACAATGATTTTCTAAGTATTTATAAATTAAATATTAGGCTTGATAACCTTAGCCATCCTGGTTTGGGGATGATTAGAAAATTATTGACAATTCTGTTGGTCACAACTTAACAAGTTGCAAAATATTCCCCATATCATCACATTATATGTGCACCACATGTGCCATAGGGGAAATATGTATTAAGGAACTCTCACCTTAAAATTCTAAATGAGCCATTTATTCTTCCTTGAACACATTTAAAAGATATTTGTGGAATGTTGAACCATTATCAAGGATAATTTAGATATTTCATGGTACTCATATACACATTCATAAAATGTTTTTAAGTGTGTCTCTTATCACACACAACCATGATCTTACCCAATAAATTGCTTAACTTCTCAAAGTAGGAGCAAATTCTCCTGAACAAAGGATAAACCCATTCTAATGGACAATGTCATTGAACTCATTTCACGAGAATTTTCTGATGGGATTTTTATATCTGTGCCCCTGGTTCCTTAGCTCTACTCATTCATTCCCACGCTCTTAACTTTTGCTCACTTTTCCTCACTCCCTTGTTCGAAACTCTCATAAATGGTCACAACGGAGGATACCATCGGGTCAAACATTGACCGTTAACTCTGACAAGCGGGGCCACGCTAAACTCTATCGCCCCTTGGACCTGACGAGTGGGGTCGCATTGAGACACGTCAGATGATCTTGTTTGAGGGATCCCCTTGTTTGAACCTCGAGCCACTACAACACCAAGCCGCTCTGCCCCCCTCCATCGCCGTCATGCAGCCTCCGCCGCTGTCATGCCCTCCAACCACTAACCCCGTTTTTCCTCATCCGCCGTCATGCCCTCTGCCAGATCTACCCCCACATCCCCTGGATTTAGCAGCGATGTCGCAGGAGTAGGTTCTCAAGCCCATCGACCGTGGAGAGGATTGGGTCGAATCAGCGGCAGATAATTCATGGATTACACCTCAGTAAGCGTCATTTCCCCTTTAACTGATTTGCTCATTCATAAATTCAGCCCTATTTGATAGCTTGTCGTGTGAATCGATCAAATTTTGCCGAATTGTTCCCGGCCTAACTGTAATTTTCCCTATTTGAATCGAATAGGATTGATCCTGCGCTTGCTTTCCGGCTGGCAGTTAGGATGGAATTTAGTGTGCTCCGCGGTGGAAAACTGCATATGATCACTAGATTTTTTCTATCCAAGGGTGGTAGAAACAAGTATGTCGTTCAAAGATTTGCTCGCGGCGCTCCAAAGTTCTTCATATGGGTGGAGCCCTGCCGATGCCGTTGAACTAAAAAAAATTCAGCAGTACCGAGCAAAAATTTCTCCCACTAACTTGCGATGACCATCTTGGATTGCTCTTTACTTTGAATGCTGAAAGACGCTTCGATAAAATCCTTATCGACGTGCTTCAGCCACGCAATAAACGTGACAAGGGCAAGGTTGTTGAGAAATCTTCTATCTCTGTTAATAGGAGCGCCACGGCACACCTTGTAGGTCAAAACCAAGCAAAGCTAGTGGTTCTGAAAGTCACAATATGTCTGCTGCCGCTTCTCCTGTCGCTGCTGCAGCTGATGTAGAGCAAGATGCAGAGCCACGCAAAGAGGTGCCTCGAAATCATGATGAGAATGAGAATATGATCCCTGATCTTGTAGATATTGTTAGTAAACAAGCAATGGAAGATGAATATCCGGAGGAACCTATCAGCCGTGCTAGATTTGATGAATCTGATGATGAAGAGAGGCATGAGAACATCGATAGCCTAGTTTTAGATGAATATGATGGTGAGGACATGCCAACAATTGAGTGGAACAGGGAAGATCCTCAGCTAGCTGTCGGCACCATATTCTAGTCGATGGTGGACTGTTGTAATGCACTGACTATGATACGTCCATTTTGCATCATGCTTTTATATCAATATTTATTGCATTATGGGCTATTATTACACATTATATCTCAATACTTATGGCTATTCTCTCTTATTTTACAAGGTTTACCATGAAGAGGGGGAATGCCGGCAGCTGGAATTCTGGCTGGAAAAGGAGCAAACGTTGGAAACCTATTTTGCACAACTCCAAAAGTCCTGAAACTCCACGAAACAACCATTTGGAATTAATAAGAATTTATGAGCGAAAGAAATAGGCCAGGGGGCCCACACCCTGTCCAGGAGATAGTGCCCCCCCATAAGGCACGCCTCCTATCTCTTGGGCCCCCTGGTGGGCCTCCGGCGTCCATATTCTGCTATATCATCACTTTTACCCTGGAAAAAATCATGGGCAAGCTTAAAGGACGAAACTCCGCCGCCACGAGGCGGAACCTTGGCGGAATCAATCTAGGGCTCTAGCGGAGCTGTTCTGCCGGGGACACTTCCCTCCGGGAGGGGGAAATCATCACCAACGTCGTCACCAACGATCCTCTCATCAGGAGGGGGTCAATCTCCATCAACATCTTCACCAGCACCATCTCCTCTCAAACCCTAGTTCATCTCTTGTATCCAATCTTGTATCAAAACCACAAATTGGTACCTGTGGGTTGCTAGTAGTGTTGATTACTCCGTGTAGTTGATAATAATTGGTTTACTTGGTGGAAGATCATATGTTCAGATCCTTTATGCATATTATTACCCCTCTGATTATGAACATGAATATGCTTTGTGAGTAGTTGTGTTTGTTCCCGAGGACATGGGAGAAGTCTTGCTATTAGTAGTCATGTGAATTTGGTATTCGTTCGATATTTTGATGAGATGTATGTTGTATTTTCTTCTAGTGGTGTTATGTGAACGTCGACTACATGACATTTCACCATTATTTGGGTCTAGAGGAAGGCATGGGGAAGTAATAAGTAGATGATGGGTTGCTAGAGTGACAGAAGCTTAAACCCTAGTTTATGCCTTGCTTCGTTAGGGGTTGATATGGATCCATATGTCTAATGCTATGGTTAGGTTTACCTTAATACTTCTTTTTGTAGTTGCGGATGCTTGCAATAGGGGTTAATCATAAGTGGGATGCTTGTCCAAGTTAGGGTAGTACCCAAGTACCGGTCCACCCACATATCAAATTATCAAAGTACCAAACGCGAATCATTTGAGTGTGATGAAAACTAGCTTGACGATAATTCCCAATGTGTCCTCGGGAGCTCCTTTCTCATTATTAGAAATTGTCCAGGCTTATCCTTTGCTACATAAAGGATTGAGCCACCTTGCTGCACTTTATTTACTTTATTTACTTGTTGCTCGTTACTATTTATCTTATCACAAAACTATCTATTACCTACAGTTTCAGTGCTTGCAGAGAAAACCTTACTGAAAACCGCTTATCATTTTCTTCTGCTCCTCGTTGGGTTCGACACTCTTACTTATAGAAAGGACTACGATAGATCCCCTACAGTTGTGTGTCATCAAGACTCTTTTCTGGCGCCGTTGCCGGGGAGTGTAGCGCTTTTGGTGAGTGGAACTTGGTAAGGAAACATTTATATGGTGTGCTGAAATTTCCTGTTACTTGTCACTATGGAAACTAATCCTTTGAGGGGCTTGTTTGGGGTATCTTCACCCCAACCAGAAGAGCAAATAGTTGCTCCTCAACCTACTGAACTTGGTGAAAATATTTACTTTTAGATTCCTTCAGGTATGATAGAGAAACTGCCAGCTAATCCATTTGCAGGAGATGGAACATTGCATCCTGATTTACACCTTATCTTTGTGGATGAAGTTTGTGGATTATTTAAGCTTGCGGGTATTCCCGATGATGTTGTCAAAATGAAGGTCTTCCCTTTATCTTTGAAGGGAGATGCAATGACATGGTATAGGCTATGTGATGATACAAGATCTTGGAATTATAAGCGATTGAAGTTGGAATTTCACCAGAAGTTCTATCCTATGCATCTTGTTCATCGTGATCGTAATTACATATATAATTTCTGGCCTCGTGAAGGAGAAAGCATCGCTCAAGCTTGGGGGAGGCTTAAGTCAATGTTATATTCATGCCCCAATCATGAGCTCTCTCGGGAAATGATTATTTAGAATTTGTATGCTCGGCTTTCTCTTGATAATCGCAACCTGCTCGATACTTCCTGTGTTGGTTCTTATATGCTGAAGACTATTGATTTCAAACGGGACTTATTGGAAAAAATTTAACGCAACTCTGAAGATTGGGGTTCCGACGATGGTAAGGATTTAGGTATGACACCTAAGTTCGATTGTGTTAAATCTTTTATGGATACCGATGTTTTTCGTGGATTTAGCTCTAAGTATGGACTTGACTCTGAGATAGTAGCTACTTTTTGTGAATCTTTTGCTACTCACGTTGATCTCCCTAAGGAGAGGTGGTTTAAATATAATCCTCCTATTGAAGTGAAAGTAGTTGCACCTATTACAGTCAAAGAGAAGACTATTACCTATAGTGATCCTATTGTTCCTACTGCTTATGTTGAAAAACCTCCTTTTCCTGTTAGGATAAATGATCATGCTAAAGCTTCGACTGTTGTTCTTAAGAGTAATACTAGGACTTATACACCTCCTGAGCAAATTAATGTTGAACCTAGTATTGCTATGGTTAAAGATCTCTTGGATGAGGACTTAGATGGGCATGTTATTTCTTTCTTGGGTGAGACTGCTAATATTGCTAGACCTGATACTAAGACACGTAGACCTGTCGTAGGCATGCCTGTTATTTCTGTTAAAATAGGAGATCATTGTTACCATGGCTTATGTGATATGGGTGCCAGCGCTAGTGCGATACCTTATGATCTTTATAAAGAAATTATGCACGACATTGCACCTGTTGAATTAGAAGACATTGATGTTACTATTAAGCTTGCTAATAGGGATACCATTAAACCTATTGGGATTGTTAGAGATGTTGAAGTTTTGTGTGGGAAGGTTAAATACCCTGCTGATTTTCTTATTCTTGCTTCCCCACAAGATGCCTTTTGTCCCATTATTTTTGGCAGGCCCTTCTTGAATACTGCTAGTGCTAAGATTAATTGTGAAAGGAATACTGTTACTGTTGGCATAGATGGTATGTCTCATGAGTTTAATTTTGCTAAGTTTAGTAGACAACCTTGTGAAAGGGAACCACCTAGTAAGGATGAGATTATTGGTCTTGCTTCCATTGCTGTTCCTCCAACTGATCCGTTAGAACAATATTTGCTAGACCATGAAAACGATATGTTTATGAAGGAAAGGGAAGAAATAGATGAAGTGTTCCTTAAACAGGAACCTATGCTGAAACATAACCTTCCCGTTGAAATTCTTGGGGATCCCCCTCCACCCTAGGGTGATCCCGTGTTTGAACTTAAACCATTACCTGATAATCTTAAGTATGCTTATCTTGATGAAAAAGAAATATATCCTGTTATTATTAGTGCTAACCTTTCAGAGAAAGAAGAAGAAAGATTATTGAAAACTCCGAAGAAGCACCATGCAGCTATTGGATATACTCTGGATGATCTTAAGGGCATTAGTCCCACATTATGTCAACACAAGATTTCAGTGGAGAAAGATGCCAAACCAGTTAGAGATCCTCAAAGACGATTAAATCCCAAGATGAAGGAAGTGGTAAGAAAGGAGATACTAAAGCTCCTTGAGGCAGGTATTATTTATCCCGTTGCTAATAGTGAATGGGTAAGCCATGTCCATTGTGTCCCCAAAAAGGGAGGTATTACCGTCGTTCCTAATGATAAAGATGAATTGATCCCGCAAAGAATTATTACAGTTTATAGGATGGTAATTGATTTCTGTAAGTTAAATAAAGCTACTAAGAAAGATCATTACCCTTTACCTTTCATTGATCAAATGCTAGAAAGACTATCCAAGCACACACATTTTTGCTTTCTAGATGGTTATTCTGGCTTCTCTCAGATACCTGTGTCAGCGAAGGATCAATCTAAAACTACTTTTACTTTCCCTTTTGGTACTTTTGCTTATAGACGTATGCCTTTTGGTTTATGTAATGCACCTACTACCTTTCAAAGATGCATGATGGCTATATTCTATGATTTTTGTGAAAAGATTTGTGAGGTATTCATGGATGACTTCTCCGTCTATGGATCCTCTTTTGATGATTGTTTGAGCAACCTTGATCGAGTTTTGCAGAGATGCGAAGACACTAGTCTCGTCCTGAATTGGGAAAAGTGTCACTTTATGGTTAATGAAGGCATTGTCTTGGGGCACAAGATCTTCGAGAGAGGTATTGAAGTTGATAAAGCCAAAGTTGATGCTATTGAAAAGATGCCATGTCCCAAGGACATAAAAGGTATAAGAAGTTTCCTTGGTCATGCCGGTTTTTATAGGAGGTTCATTAAGGACTTTTCTAAAATCTCTAGGCCTCTGACTAATTTATTGCAAAAAGATATTCCTTTTGTCTTTGATGATGATTGTGTCGAAGATTTTGAAACACTTAAGAAAGCTTTGATCACTGCATGTATTGTTCAGCCACCTGATTGGAATTTACCTTTTGAAATTATGTGTGATGCTAGTGATTATGCTGTAGGTGATGTTCTTGGGCAAAGAGTTGATAAGAAATTGAATGTTATCCAGTATGCTATTAAGACTCTTGATACTGCCCAGAGAAATTATGCTACTACTGAAAAAGAGTTCTTAGCAGTTGTGTTTGCATGTGATAAGTTTAGACCTTATATTGTTGATTCCAAAGTTACTATTCACACTGATCATGCTGCTATTAAATATCTTATGGAAAAGAAAGATGCTAAGCCTAGACTCATTAGATGGGTTCTCTTGCTCCAAGAATTTGACTTGCATATTATTGATAGAAAAGGAGCTGAGAACCCCGTTGCAGATAACTTGTCTAGGTTAGAGAATGTTCTTGATGACCCACTGCCTATTAATGATAGCTTTCCTGATGAACAATTATCGGTCGTCAATGCTTCTCGTAATGCTCCTTGGTATGCTGATTATGCTAATTACATTGTTGCTAAATTTATACCACCGAGTTTCACATACCAGCAAAAGAAAAAGTTCTTTTATGATTTAAGACATTACTTCTGGGATGATCCACACCTTTATAAAGAAGGAGTAGATGGTGTTATTAGATGTTGTGTGCCTGAGCATGAACAGGAACTTATTCTACGTAAGTGTCACTCTGGATCTTATGGAGGGCACCACGCTGGAGATAGAACTGCACACAAGGTACTACAATCTGGTTTTTATGGCCTACTCTTTTCAAAGATGCTCGTAAGTTTGTCTTATCTTGTGATGAATGCCAAAGAATAGGTAACATTAGTAGACGACAAGAAATGCCTATGAATTACTCTCTTGTTATTGAACCGTTTGATGTTTGGGGCTTTGATTATATGGGACCTTTCCTGCCTCTAATGGTTATACACATATTTTAGTTGTTGTTGATTACGTTACTAAGTGGGTAGAAGCTATTCCAACCAGTAGTGCTGATCATAACATTTCTATTAAAATGCTTAAAGAAGTTATTTTTCCGAGGTTTGGAGTCCCTAGATATCTTATGACTGATGGTGGTTCACATTTTATTCATGGTGCTTTCCGTAAGATGCTTGCTAAGTATGATGTCAATCATAGAATAGCATCTCCTTATCATCCGCAGTCTAGCGGTCAAGTAGAGTTGAGCAATAGAGAGCTTAAATTAATTTTGCAAAAGACTATGAATAGATCTAGAAAGAATTGGTCCAAAAAACTTGATGATGCATTATGGGCCTATAGAACTGCATACAAAAATCCTATGGGTATGTCTCCTTATAAGATGGTTTATGGAAAAGCGTGTCATTTACCTCTTGAACTTCAACATAAGGCATATTGGGCTATCAAAGAGCTCAATTACGACTTCAAACTTGCCGGTGAGAAGAGGTTATTTTATATTAGCTCACTTGATGAATGGAGAACCCAAGCATATGAGAATGCCAAGCTTTTCAAAGAAAAAGTCAAATGCTGGCATGATAAGAGGATACAAAAGCGTGAGTTTAACATAGGAGATTATGTGTTATTATTCAACTCTCTTTTAAGATTTTTTGCAGGAAAACTTCTCTCAAAATGGGAAGGTCCCTACGTTATCGAGGAGGTCTATCGTTCTGGTGCTATAAAAATCAACAACTTCGAAGGCACGAATCCGAGGGTGGTAAACAGTCAAAGAATTAAACACTATATTTCAGGTAATCCTATCAATGTTGAAACTAATATTATTGAAACCGTAACCCTTGAGGAATACATAAGGGACACTTTCCAGAATGTTCCAGACTCCGAAAAGGCATGGGTATGTGGTACGGTAAGGAAACCGACTCCAAAACAACTCCAATGCCAATTTTTATCAGTTTTGGATTATTTAGGAATTTTAGGAAGAAAGAAGTAGTCCGAAAGGGACACGAGGCCCCCACGAGAGTGGAGGGTGCCCCCCCCCCTGTAGGGCACGCCCCCTATCTTGTGGGCACCTCGTGTGCCTCCCGGACTTTGTTTTCTTGTATGTTACGTATTTTGGTCGGTAAAAAATCATTATATATTCTCCCGAAGGTTTTGACCACCGTATCACACAAATATCCTATGTTTTTGTTTCGAGCTGTTCCTGTTGCAGAATAAGCAAGATGTCTTCTTAGGAGTCAGTTGGGGAGAGCCAGGTGTCTCACCCAACGCCAGGTCCAGGAGTGAATAATGATGCTTACCGCTTTGGATCATCAATGGAGGATGAGATAGAGGCTGATTTGAAAAGGATAGATGCCATGGAAGAAGACCAAGAAGTCACCTCTCGTCTCCGAGCAGAATTCATGATGGGGGAACTATCGAGCGTGGCTATTCCAACTTCGGTCATCCCTTCCAACTCTTGATTTCTTTCTTATGAAAATATGAAAAAGTGTTTCACTTATTCTCCAGGAGCTATGCAGCATCCTTGGGTAAAAGGAGCATTGGCCGTTACGGGCAAGCTCCGAAAAGAAATTATGGATCTCAAACAACAAGTCAATAAGCTCGAGGAGGAGAACCGCATCCTGAAGGGCATCATCGCCAAGAAGATCATAACACCAACCGTGAAGAAGGAGAAATAATCACATGGGTATGGGCACTCCCCTTGGCAACTGCCAAGCTTGGGGGAGGTGCCCCGATATCGTATCACCATCACACTCCTATCTTTACCGCTTTATTTAGTTCGATCCTTTTAGTAGTGTCTTGATTTAGTAGTTTGAAGTTTTGATATCAAGTAGTTTGAGTTTTGCTTTGTGATCTCTTTATGTAATCAAGTCCGTGTGCTATTTATAATAAAGTTTGGTGTTGAGTCAAGGGCTTTGCTATGTGCTATGATCTTGAGAAAGTATAAAGAATAAAAGAGTTCATATTGATCTTATGGATAGTGATAACTTCACACATAGAAAATATGAGGCATAAAAATTGTTGAGAGTTGATGAACGTAGCCTTGGTCATCGTTGCAATTAATAGGAAGTGATAAGGAAAGAGGGGTTCACATATAGATATATTATCTTGGACATCTTTTATGATTGTGAAGCACCCATTAAGTATGACATACTAAAAGAGTTGATGTTGGACAAGGAATACAACGTAATGGTTTATGTTTTCCGACATCTTAGTTAAAGTATATTGTCATTGACCTTCCAAACATGTTGAGCTTGCCTTTCCCACTTATGCTAGCCAAATTCCTAGCACCAAGTAGAAATACTACTTGTGCTTCCAAATATCCTTAAACACAGTTTTGCCATGAGAGTCCACTATACCTACCTATGGATTGAGTAAGATCCTTCAAGTAAGTTGTCATCGGTGCAAGCAATAAAAATTGCTCTCTAAATATGTATGACTTATTAGTGCAAAGAAAATAAGCTTTGTACAAACTTGTTGTGGAAGTAATAAAAGCGACGGACTGCATAATAAAGGTCCACATACAAGGGGCAATATAAAGTGACGTTCTTTTGCATTAATATTTTATGCATCAACCCTAAATGCGCATGACAACCTCTGCTTCCCTCTGCGAAGGGCCTATCTTTTACTTTATGTTTTTACTTTATGCTTGAGTCAAGGTGATCCTCACCTTTCCCTTTTATTTTTATCCTTTGGCAAGCTCCTCGTGTTTGAAAGATCATGATATATATATATATATCCAATTGGATGTAAGTTAGCATGGGCTATTATTGTTGACATCACCTAAAGGTGAATACGTGGGGAGGCGACACAATAAGCCCCTATCTTTCTCAGTGTCTGGCTGAAACTCTATAACCACAAGTACTGCGTGAGTGTTAGCAGTTGTAGGAGACTACGAGATAGTTGAGTATGTGAGCTTGTTGAAAAGCTCTATTATTAACTCTTTCTGAGGTTACAATAAATTGCAATTGCTTCAATGACTGAGATTATAGTTTGTTAGTTCCCAATGAAGTTTTTGAACCATACTTGATATTGTGAATTGCTTGTTACTTGAGCATAGGAAATCATATGACAAAATTTATATATATTGTTGTTATTAGAATGATCATGATGCCCTCATGTCCGTATTTTATTTTTATCGACACCTCTATCTCTAAACATGCGGACATATTTTTCGATTTCGGCTTCCGCTTGAGGACAAGCGAGGTCTAAGCTTGGGGGACTTGGTACGTCCATTTTGCATCATGCTTTTATATCAATATTTATTGCATTATGGGCTGTTATTACACATTATATCCCAATACTTATGGCTATTCTCTCTTATTTTACAAGGTTTACCATGAAGAGGGGGAATGCCGGCAGCTAGAATTCTGGCTGGAAAAGGAGCAAACGTTGGAAACCAATTCTGCACAACTCCAAAAGTCCTGAAACTCCATGAAACAACTTTTTGGAATTAATAAGATTTTATGAGCGAAAGAAATTAGCCAGGGGGCCCACACCCTGTCCAGGAGACAGGGGGGCGCGCCCCCCTATCTCTTGGGCCCCCTAGTGGGCCTCCGGCGTCCATCTTCTGCTATATCATCACTTTTACCCTGGAAAAAATCATGGGCAAGGTTACGGGACGAAACTCCGCCGCCACGAGGCGGAACCTTGGCGGAATCAATCTATGGCTCTGGCGGAGCTGTTCTGCTGGGGACACTTCCCTCCGGGAGGGGGAAATCATCACCAACGTATGACCAACGATCCTCTCATCGGGAGGGGGTCAATCTCCATCAACATCTTCACCAGCACCATCTCCTCTCAAACCCTATTTCATCTCTTGTATCCAATCTTGTATCAAAACCACAAATTGGTACCTGTGGGTTGCTAGTAGTGTTGATTACTCCGTGTAGTTGATACTAATTGGTTTACTTGGTGGAAGATCATATGGTCAGATCCTTTATGCATATTATTACCCCTCTGATTATGAACATGAATATGCTTTGTGAGTAGTTACGTTTGTTCCTGAGGACATAGGAGAAGTCTTGTTCATGTGAATTTGGTATTCGTTCGATATTTTGATGAGATGTATGTTATCTTTTCCTCTAGTGGTGTTATGTGAACGTCGACTACATGAAACTTCACCATTATTTGGGCCTAGAGGAAGGCATGGGGAAGTAATAAGTAGATGATGGGTTGCTAGAGTGACAGAAGCTTAAACCCTAGTTTATGTGTTGCTTCGTTAGGGGTTGATATGGATCCATATGTCTAATGCTATAGTTAGGTTTACCTTAATACTTCTTTTTGTAGTTGCGGATGCTTGCAATAGGGGTTAATCATAAGTGGGATGCTTGTCCAAGTTAGGGCAGTACCCAAGTACCGGTCCACCCACATATCAAATTATCAAAGTACCGAACACGAATCATTTGAGTGTGATGAAAACTAGCTTGACGATAATTCCCAATGTGTCCTCGGGAGCTCCTTTCTCATTATTAGAAATTGTCCAGGCTTATCCTTTGCTACATAAAGGATTGGGCCACCTTGCTGCACTTTATTTACTTTATTTACTTGTTGCTCGTTACTATTTATCTTATCACAAAACTATCTATTACCTACAATTTCAGTGCTTGCAGAGAAAACCTTACTGAAAACCGCTTATCATTTCCTTTTGCTCCTCATTGGGTTCGACATTCTTACTTATCAAAAGGACTACGATAGATCCCCTACACTTGTGGGTCATCAGACTACATATTGCATTCTCACTCAAAATACATATGTGATTGATAGGAGTGAGCCAACAAGGTTCACTGTTCATTACCCATATGATAGGTGTAGATGGAGGTTGCATGCATCACATATGTTGAGGAGCAAGTTCATTCAGGTTTGTGTATTTCAGTTTATACTGATTCATTTTATTTTCAGATCATTGTGTAATGTTTTCTAACAATATCCCTATTTTGTTCGGGTCCCGTTTTGTTTCATATATAAAAGAACCCACACCAGCACACTTGCCCACCTGGAGGGGGAGGAGGGAAGGCTAAAACAAAGCTAGCAAAGACTAGGTGGGTGGCAGATGCAATTTTGGATTGGTTGAGAAAAACACCAACACTTGGTCCAACAGCACTCCATGGGAAGCTATTTGAGAAGTACAAGATTGATACACCTTACATGAGGATTTTACATGCTAAAGAAATGGCTCTTGACAGGATTAATGGTCCTTGTAATGAGAGCTTTCAGTTGCTCTACACATTTAAATCTGAAGTGGAAGCTGCTAGTCCAGGGGGTGTTGTAGAGATTGACAGGCATACAGTTACATACAAAATAAAAGGGAAGTCATTTCAGAAGGAGTGCTTCAGGATGGCTTTTGTTTGGTTCAAGGCTTGTTGGCAGGGGTTTCTTGATGGTTGCAGTCCCTATTTGGCTCTTGATGCAACTGCTTTGAATGGAAGGTGGAGAGGACAACTAGTGGCAGCTTTTGCAGTTGATGGACACAACTGGCTATTCCCAGTTGCATTTGGTGTGGTGGAAGCAGAGTCTGAGGAAAGTTGGGTCTGGTTTCTGCAGCAGTTGCGCAACCTTATAGGCACACCCCCAGGTTTAGCTATACACAGAGATGCTTGCAAGGGTTTGGAGACTGCAATGGAAATTGTATTCCCTGGAGTGGAGCATAGGGAATGTATGCGACACCTAGCGCAGAATTTCAGAAACAAATTCAAAGGTAAAGTTTATGATGAGAACTTATGGCCAGCATCATACACATGCAGTGAGAGGAAGCATGAGAATCATTTGAGAGTGTTGTATGCTCACAATCCTCTGGTGAAGGAGTACCTAGATGCACATCATGGAAAGTTGTGGTCAAGAAGTAAAATCAATGAAATATGCAAAGTGGACTATATGACCAGTAACCTGGCAGAGTGTTTCAATGCAAAGATCAAGCCATTGAAAGGGCTTTTGATATGGCAAATATTTGATAAGATTCGGCAGATGATCATGATAAAGATGGCTCTTCGCAAAAGAATTGCAGAAACAGAATATGTTGGCCATCTTATTCTCCCATCTCTTATTTAGGCATTGCATGCTAAGGCAAGAGGATTGAACATGAAATGCATTCGAGCGGCGACACACTAGGCTGATGTAACATATACTGACATTAAAAATAGGGAATGGAGATTTCCAATTAACCTAGCAACCAGGGAATGCAGTTGTAGGCAATGGCAGCTCCGTGAGAAGCCATGCATACATGCCCTACATCTGATGACTGTTATAAATGGTGAAGTTGATCGATACATCTTTGAATATTTTTCTATTGCCAAATTCAGGGCTTCAATGGAACATAGTAGATCTAGGGTTCAAACTACATTCTCCTGTACTGACTAGACCACCAGGAAGACCAAGGAAGAACAAGATCAGAAGAGGTGAAGAGGGTCGTGTAAAAAGTCAGCGTAAGTGCAAAAAATGTGGAACCATTGGGCACATTGCTAGGAAATGTACCAATCCAGTGGATGCTTCATTTGGAGAAGAGGAACAATGGGCAGCAACAAATGCATAGGAGAATGCAGCATTAGAGCAGATTGAAGCTAATATAGAGGAGAATGAAGCAGCAAAGCAGATTGTAGCTAATTCAGAGGAGAATGAAGCAACTGAATTAGCACTGCGGCAGCTTGGTATGTGTGCAACAACCTTCCCTTTTTTATGCATTTCTTCTCTTTCTATCAATGGCTTATAATATTTTTTTTGTTTCGCCTAGCTGGAAATTTAGAGGAAAAGGAGAGAAAAGGCCAAGAGAGAAACAATTAGAATATGAAGCCATGGCTTATGAAGGTTTTGAACCCCATCAACTGGCCAGTGCAAGTTCTCCGTCAACAGCTAGACAACCACCACCCGAAGTGAAGATCAGAAGGAAGAAGAAAAAAGGTGGATATCCCACCTAGGGAAATGAGGAGCAAGGCTGTTAAGTCATCTCAGAACACAAGGAGTAAGGCAAAGATGTGAACTTCGAACGTTGAATGCAAGTTGTAAACTGTGAACTTTAAGGATTTGTACAAAGGTTTATGTCGTCAATTTGAACAACCGTGAAAACGTGTAAGGTTTAATAATGCTATTCGTACTTTGATGTGAAATTTGAGACAAAATTTGAATTTTAGGAAAAATTTGAATTTGAACCAACACTTGAACTCTGATATGTGGTGTGATGTTGCAATATTTGCTGAACTATTGTAAACGTTAGGTGATCAATCCGATCTCTTTTGTGTGGTACAACTTATAGTCATGGGAAATGTGCTCCAAATGTGCTCCGAAGCTAGGGTAAATTGTCCCATTTGTAATCAAGTATGTTTTGGACCTACTCTAAATGAGCCAAATATTTTTTATTAACACCTATTCAACCTATATAGTGTAGATTCGAAGTCTCACTATTTATTGAATTAATCTTCATTTTTTGAAAATAATGTGATTTAATAGAAAACCATCAAAAAACACGTTTAAAATATGAAAAAAGGAAAACTAAGTTCATATCCTTCTTATTCACTTTGAAATGAGCTTTGGTGATTTTTTTGATTTTTTTTAATTTTTCAAAAAACCTACCTCCTTTCCTTGAACTATCTGCAACTGCAATGTTGTACGTGATAGCTCATATGTGTGAAGGTTTTTTCATGAAAATGTCCATAGAACAAGTTATGCTCAGTCAAACACTAGAAACCCCATTGACCAACTCAAAACCCCACGGGGTTTCGCCTAACCCTAGCTCCGAACATCAGCCGTCCGATCATACCCTAGCGCCAAGCGACATCCCTTAGATATGGTCTTCTAGAAGGAATTCTGAGGCCAGGCTGCGTGCAGGTTCCACACCGTTGGATCACCAGGACGGATCTGCATCATTGGATCCTTTGGTGACCCATGAGATGTTGGTTGTGCTCGCCCACCATTGCCTCCCATGTCTTCTTCTTCTACAGCGACCAGAGGAGCCACTCGTCTGCTTCTTCTTCTCCGACGACTAGATATGTCGAGCCCCACTTCAGCCTCCCGCCCCTCATGGCCCCAGTATGATCCAGTGCCCATGGAGCGATGCCTTGACTGCCCATGCACTACGCCACTAAAAAGGTTGACATCGAGGGAGTACAAGAATGGTAACTTTGGGCGCGAGTTCGTGAAATGCGAGAGCAAGCCAGAGGGGTAGGTTAGATCTCATGATTTCTCTTTGACCCTTTCTTTTTCTCTTTGCTTATAATTCTTTTTTGTTGGATCTGAGATTTAGGGTTCATGATTTCATTTCAGATCGTGAAGATATGCACACATTTTGAATGGATGGATGACTATGTTTGGAGGCTTCAAGGGGAGGGCATGCATCAATTCAATGTGGCCGCAATCCGGGAGGTCAATTTGCCGTCAGCCACTCGGAATTTGGTCTCTGAAAGTGTTGCTCTGACAGTTGGGGATGAGGATCTGAAGGGGGAATTGAAGAAGTTGAACAAGCAGGCGAATCTGATAGCTTTAGGATTTTATTTTTGTATAGTTGTTGTAGGTTGCTTACTTGCTGGTCATCACTCGTTAGAAATGTTATCTGTGTCGTGTCATGTGCTCTACGATTTGCTTAAGGGTTTGTGGATCATGTGCTCTCTGTGTTGCTTAAACTATGTCTCTATCTCCATCTCTGAATCTCTGTAGGTGTTAGTTTTTGACACTTTCAGTTTCGTCAGACAACACCGAGTGAAGAGAAAAAAACGTAGTTATTGGGCCCAAAATGAAACCAAGCTCTAGTTGGGCCGTCGCATTGCATTGACCGTCGAAGGCCCACAAAGATTAAAGAGGCCTAGAAAAATAGTGCATGCGATGGCTCTGTTTTTCCTTTGTTTTTTGCTTGATTGTTTTGGTTGCACCTATAGAGACTGAGTGCATGTTGGTTACATTACAAGAATAGGTTACATCTTTTGAAATTGCACAACAATTGATATTGCCACCAAGAGCCACCAACAAGTAAACAATGGGCTACCCTTCAAAAATTATTTCCCAAATTATTTTCATCCTGCCAAACGGCCAGAAACTATTCAAAAATTAGCTTCTTTTTGTTCATACAATATAGGTATCCTACAATATATATGGGCACCAACAATTCAAAAAATTCAGCTTCTTTTTCTTCTTTTTAACATCAACATGGCTCATCTTTCCAGCTTTAATTTCCTTTTTGACACCTCAAGTAGTCCATTAGCCGTCCATGCCAAGACTTGGAACCAATAAAACCTATAATATAAGGGCTAACATTAATTTCATCATGCCAAATGGCCACAAACTATTCAAAAATTAGATTGTTTTTTGTTCATACAATATACGAAATAGGGCCACCAACAATTAAAAAAAATAGATTTTCTCCTTCTTCTTTTCAACATCAACATGGCTCATTTTTCTAGCTTTAGTTTCCTTTTTGACACCACAACTAGTCCATTATCCGCGCGTGCAAAAACTTGACCCTAAAATATAAGGGCCTACTTTAAATGGGCCATTTAAACTTGACCTACACAACATGAATATAACAAGACGAATGGGCTACCCTCCAACCATTTTTACAAGGCTAACCCCAAAACTTGTTGGTTTTCATTGAGGGGTACCCTTTTATTGATTGATTTAGCAGAAGGGCTCGTCTACGACACCATATCCATCTAGTGATATCTCACGTCAAATAATATAGAAATAGCAACGACATATCAAATAAGGGTAGCAAGCATAACATAGTTCTTACGGGATAACACGACAGAGATAGAAAGTTCATGGTACAACCAACGACATAATTAAGATAGAAATATATAAAAGATAAAAAGCCCTAACACCCTAGGGAAAGACAAACTTTAGGAGACCGAGCCATCACCACCACCTTCACTGCACCTCCTCTTCACTACTACTCCTCCATGCCGTCCTCGCCGACGTAGTAGGGGAGGTTGTTGATGGGTAACTCAGTAATTTCAAAAAAATTCCTACGCACACGCAAGATCCATCTAGGTGATGCATAGCAACGAGAGGGGAGAGTGTTGTCCACGTACCCTCGTAGACCAAAAGTGGAAGCGTTATGACAACGTGGTTGATGTAGTCGTACGTCTTCACGATCCGACTGATCCTAGTACCGAAAGTACGACACATCCACGATCTACACATGTTCGGCTCGGTGAGGTCCCACGAACTCTCGATCCAGCTGAGTGTAGAGGGAGAGCTTCGTCAGCATGACGGCATGATGACGGTGATGATGAAGTTACCGACGCAGGGCTTCGCCTAAGCACTACAACGATATGACCGAGGTGGAATCTGTGGAGGGGGCACCACACACGGCTAAGACAACTGTCAACTTGTGTGTCTATGGGGTGCCCCCTCCCCCGTATATAAAGGAGTGGAGGAGGGGAGGGGCTGACCCTCTCTATGGCGCGCCCTAGGGGAGTCCTACTCCCACCGGGAGTAGGATTCCCCCCTTCCCTAGTTGGAGTAGGAGAGGAAGGAAGGAGGAGAGAGGGAGGAAGGAAAGGGGGGCTGACGCCCTTCCCAATTCGGATTGGGCTTGGGGGGGGGCCTCCTAGGCCGCCTCCTCCTCTCTCCCACTCAGGCCCATATACTCCCCGGGGGGTTCCGGTAACCCCCCAATACTCCGGTAAATGCCGGAATTCACCCGGAACCCTTCCGATGTCCAAACATAGCCATCCAATATATCGATCTTTATGTCTCGACCATTTCGAGACTCCTCGTCATGTCCGTGATCAAATTCGGGACTCTGAACAACCTTATGTACATCAAAACACATAAACTCATAATACCGATCGTCACTAAATGGTAAGCGTGCGGACCCTACGGGTTCGAGAACTATGTAGACATGACCGAGACTCATCTCCGTTCAATAACCAATAGCAGAACGTAGATGCTCATATTGGTTCCTACATATTCTACGAAGATCTTTATCGGTAAAACCGCATAACAACATACGGTGTTCCCTTTGTCATCGGTATGTTACTTGCCCAAGATTCGATCGTCGGTATCTCAATACCTAGTTCAATCTCATTACCGGCAAGTCTCTTTACTCGTTCCATAGTGCATCATCCCGCAACTAACTCATTAGTCACATTGCTTGCAGGGCTTATAGTGATATGCATTACCGAGAGGGCCTAGAGATACCTCTTCGATACTCGGAGTGACAAATCCTAATCTCGATCTATGCCAAATCAACAAACACCATCAGAGACACCTGTAGAGCATCTTTATAATCACCCTACGTTGTGACATTTGATAGCACACTAAGTGTTCCTCCGGTATTCGGGAGTTGCATAATCTCATAGTCATAGGAACATGTATAATTCATGAAGAAAGCAATAGCAATAAACTAAACGATCAAGTGCTAAGCTAATGGAATGGGCAAGTCAATCACATCATTCTCTAATGATGTGATCCCATTAATCAAATGACAACTCATGTCTATGGCTAGGAAACTTAATCATCTTTGATTCAACGAGCTAGTCAAGTAGAGGCATACTAGTGACACTCTATTTGTCTATGTATTCACACATGTACTAAGTTTCTGGTTAATACAATTCTAGCATGAATAATGAAAATTTATCATGATGTAAGGAAATATAAATAACAACTTTATTATTGCCTCCAGGGCATATTTCCTTCAGTCTCCCACTTGCACTAGAGTCAATAATCTATATTACACAGTAATGATTCTAACACCCATGGAGTCTTGGTGCTGATCATGTTTTGCTCGAGAGAGAGAGGCTTAGTCAATGGGTATGCAACATTCAGATCCATGTGTATCGTGCAAATCTCTATGTCTCCCTCCTTGACTTGATCGCGGATGGAATTGAAGCGTCTCTTGATGTGCTTGGTTCTCTTGTGAAATCTTGTTTCCCTTGCCAAGGTAATTGCACCAGTATTGTCACAAAAGGTTTTCATTGGACCCAATGCACTAAGTATGACACCTAGATCGGATATGAAATCCTTCATCCAGACTCCTTCATTTGCTGCTTCCTAAGCAGCTATGTACTCCGCTTCACACGTAGATCCTGCCATGACGTTTTGCTTAGAAATGCACCAACTTACAGCTCCACCATTCAATATAAAGATGTATCCGGTCAGTGACTTAGAATCATCCGGATCAGTGTCAAAGCTTGCATCGACGTAACCATTTACGATGAGCTCTTTGTCACCTCCATAAATGAGAAACATATCCTTAGTCCTTTTCAGGTATTTCAGGATGTTCTTGACCATTGTCCAGTGATCCACTCCTGGATTACTTTGGTACCTCCCTGCTAAACTAATAGCAGGACACACATCAGGTCTGGTACAAAGCATTGCATACATGATAGAACCTATGGCTGAAGCATAGGGAATGACTTTCATTTTCTCTCTATCTTCTGCAGTGGTCGGGCATTGAGTCTGACTCAACTTCACACCTTGTAACATAGGCAAGAACCCTTTCTTTGCTTGATCCATTTTGAACTTCTTCAAAACTTTATCAAGGTATGTGTTGTGTGAAAGTCCAATTAACCGTCTTGATCTATCTCTATAGATCTCGATGCCTAATATATAAGCAGCTTCACCGAGGTCTTTCATTGAAAAACTCTTATTCAAGTATCCTTTTATGCTATCCAGAAATTCTATATCATTTCCAATCAACAATATGTCATCCACATATAATATTAGAAATGCTACAGAGCTCCCCCTCACTTTCTTATAAATATAGGCTTCTCCAAAAGTCTGTATAAAACTATATGCTTTGATCAAACTATCAAAACATTTATTCCAACTCCGAGATGCTTGCACCAGTCCATAAATGGATCGCTGGAGCTTGCACACTTTGTTAACATCCTTTGGATTGATAAAACCTTGAGGTTGCATCATATACAACTCTTCTTCCAGAAATCCATTGAGGAATGCAGTCTTTACATCCATTTGCCAAATTTCATAATCATAAAATGCAGCAATTGCTAACATGATTCGGATGGACTTAAGCATCGCTACGGGTGTTAAGGTCTCATCGTAGTCAACTCCTTGAACTTGTCGAAAACCTTTCGCAACAAGTTGAGCTTTGTAGACAGTAACATTACTGTCAGCGTCAGTCTTCTTCTTGAAGATCCATTTATTCTTGATGGCTTGCCGATCATCGGGCAAGTCAACCAAAGTCCACACTTTGTTCTCATACATGGATCCCATCTCATATTTCATGGCCTCAAGCCATTTCGCGGAATCTGGGCTCATCATCACTTCCTCATAGTTCGTAGGCTCTTCATGGTCAAGTAACATGACCTCCAGAACTGGATTACTGTACCACTCTGGTGCGGATCTTATTTTGGTTGAGCTACGACGTTTGGTAGTAACTTGATCTGAAGTTATATGATCATCATCATTAGCTTCCTCACTAATTGGTGTAGGAGTCACAGGAGCTGATTTCTGTGATGAACTACTTTCCAATAAGGGAGCAGGTACAGTTACCTCATCAAGTTCTACTTTCCTCCCACTCACTTCTTTTGAGAGAAACTCCTTCTCTAGAAAGGATCCATTCTTAGCAACGAATGTCTTGCCTTCGGATCTGTGATAGAAGGTGTACCCAACAGTCTCCTTTGGGTATCCTATGAAGACACATTTCTCCGATTTGGGCCCGAGCTTATCAGGTTAAATCTTTTCCACATAAGCATCGCAGCCCAAAACATTAAGAAACGACAACTTGGGTTTCTTGCAAAACCACAGTTCATAAGGTGTCGTCTCAACGGATTTAGATGGTGCCCTATTTAACGTGAACGCAGCTTTATCTAAAGCATAACCCCAAAACGATAGCGGTAAATCAGTAAGAGACATCATAGATCGTACCATATCTAGTAAAGTACGATTACGACGTTCGGGCACACCATTACGTTGTGGTGTTCCGGGTGGTGTGAGTTGCGAAACTATTCCGCATTGTTTCGAATGAAGACCAAACTCATAACTAAAATATTCTCCTCCACAATCAGATCGTAGAAACTTTATTTTCTTGTTACGATGATTTTCCACTTCACTCTGAAATTCTTTGAACTTTTCAAATGTTTTAGACTTATGTTTCATCAAGTAGATATACCCATATCTGCTCAAATCATTTGTGAAGCTCAGAAAATAACGATAGCCGCCGCGAGCCTCAATGTTCATTGGACCACATACATCGGTATGTATGATTTCCAATAAATCTGTTGCTCGCTCCATTGTTTCGGAGAACGGAGTTTTAGTCATCTTGCCCATGAGGCGTGGTTCGAAAGTACCAAGTGATTGATAATCAAGTGATTCCAAAAGTCCATCAGAATGGAGTTTCTTCGTGCGCTTTACACCAATATGACCAAAATGGCTGTGCCACAAATAAGTTGCACTATCATTATCAACCCTGCATCTTTTGGCTTCAATACTATGAATATGTGTGTCACTACTATCGAGATTCAACAAAAATAGACCACTCTTCAAGGGTGCATGACCATAAAAGATATTACTCGTATAAATAGAACAACCATTATTCTCTGATTTAAATGAATAACCGTCTCGGATCAAACAAGACCTAGATATAATGTTCATGCTTAACGCTGGCACCAAATAACAATTATTCAGGTCTAAAACTAATCCCGAAGGTAGATATAGAGGTAGCGTGCTGACGGCGATCACATCGACTTTGGAACCATTTCCCACACGCATCATCACCTCATCCTTAGCCAATCTTCGCTTAATCCGTAGTCCCTGTTTCGAGTTGCAAATATTAGCAAGAGAACCAGTATCAAATACCCACGCACTACTGCGAGCATTAGTAAGGTACACATCAATAACATGTATATCACATATACCTTTGTTCACCTTGCCATCCTTCTTATCCGCCAAATACTTGGGGTAGTTCCGCTTCCAGTGACCAGTCCCTTTGCAATAGAAGCACTCAGTCTCAGGCTTAGGTCCAGACTTGGGCTTCTTCACTTGAGCAGCAACTTGCTTACCATTCTTCTTGAAGTTCCCCTTCTTCCCTTTACCCTTTTTCTTGAAAGTAGTGGTCTTGTTGACCATCAAAACTTGATGCTCCTTCTTGGTTTCTACCTCCATAGCATTTAGCATTGCGAAGAGCTCGGGAATTGTCTTATCCATCCCTTGCATATTATAGTTCATCACGAAGCTCTTGTAGCTTGGTGGCAGTGATTGAAGAATTCTGTCAATGACACTATCATCAGGAAGATTAACTCCCAGTTGAATCAAGTGATTGTTATACCCAGACATTTTGAGTATATGCTCACTGACAGAACTATTCTCCTCCACTTTGCAGCTGTAGAACTTATTGGAGACTTCATATCTCTCAATCCGAGCATTTGCTTGAAATATTAACTTCAACTCCTGGAACATCTCATATGCTCCATGACGTTCAAAACATCGCTGAAGTCCCGGTTCTAAGCCGTAAAGCATGGCACACTAAACTATCGAGTAGTCATCATCTTTGCTCTGCCAGACATTCACAATGTCCGGCATTGCTCCGGCAACAGGTTTTGCACCTAGCGGTGCTTCCAGGACGTAATTCTTCTATTCAGCAATGAGGATAATCCTCAAGTTACGGACCCAGTCCGTGTAGTTGCTACCATCATCTTTCAACTTAGCTTTCTCTAGGAACGCATTAAAATTCAAAGGAACAGTAGCACGGGCCATTGATCTACAACAACGTAGACATGCAAAATACTATTAGGTACTAAGTTCATGATAAATTAAAGTTCAATTAATCATATTACTTAAGAACTCCCACTTAGATAGACATCCCTCTAATCATCTAAGTGATCACGTGATCCAAATCAACTAAACCATGTCCGATCATCACGTGAGATGGAGTAGTTTTCAATGGTGAACATCACTATGTTGATCATATCTACTATATGATTCACGCTCGACTTTTCGCTCTCAGTGTTCCGAGGCCATATCTGCATATGCCAGGCTCGTCAACTTTAACCCGAGTATTCTGCGTGTGCAAAACTGGCTTGCACCCGTTGTTTGTGAATGTAGAGCTTATCACACCCGATCATCACGTGGTGTCTCGGCACGACGAACTTTCGCAACGGTGCATACTCAGGGAGAACACTTGTACCTTGAAATTTAGTGAGAGATCATCTTATAGTGCTACCACCGAACTAAGCAAAATAAGATGCATAAAGGATAAACATCACATGCAATCAATATAAGTGATATGATATGTCCATCATCATCTTGTGCCTTTGATCTCCATCTCCAAAGCACCATCATGATCACCATCGTCACCGGCTTGACACCTTGATCTCCATCAAAGCATCGTTGTCATCTCGCCAACTATTGCTTCTACGACTATCATTACCGCTTAATGATAAAGTAAAGCAATTACATGGCGATTGCATTTCATACAATAAAGCGACAACCATATGGCTCCTGCTAGTTGCCGATAACTCTGTTACAAAACATGATCATCTCATACAATAAAATTTAGCATCATGTCTTGACCATATCACATCACAACATGCCCTGCAAAAACAAGTTAGACGTCCTCTACTTTGTTGTTGCAAGTTTTACGTGGCTGCTATGGGCTGAGCAAGAACCGTTCTTACCCACGCATCAAAACCACAACGATTTTTCGTCAAGTGTGTTGTTTTAACCTTCAACAAGGACCGGGCATAGCCACACTCGATTCAACTAAAGTTGGAGAAACTGACACCCGCCAGCCACCTGTGTGCGAAGCACGTCAGTAGAACCAGTCTCGCGTAAGCGTATGCGTAATGTCGGTCTGGGCCGCTTCATCCAACAATACCGCCGAATCAAAGTATGACATGCTGGTAAGCAGTATGACTATTATTGCACACAACTCGTTGTGTTCTACTCGTGCATATAACATCTACACATAGACCTAGCTCGGATGCCACTGATGGGTAACGCGGTAATTTCAAAAAAATCCTACGCACACGCAAGATCCATCTAAGGGATGCATAGCAATGACAGGGGAGAGTGTTGCCTACGTACCCTCGTAGACCAAAAGAAGAAGCGTTATGACAACGCGGTTGATGTAGTCATACGTCTTCATGATCCGACCGATCCTAGTACTGAAAGTACGACACCTCCGCGATCTGCACACGTTCGGCTCGGTGACGTCCCACGAACTCTCGATCCAGCAGAGTGTCGAGGGAGAGCTTCTTCAGCATGACGGCGTGATGACGGTGATGATAAAGTTACCGACATAGGGCTTCGCCTAAGCACTACAACGATATGACCGAGGTGGAATCTGTGGAGGGGGGCACCGCACACGGCTGAGACAACTGTCAACTTGTGTGTCTGTGGGGTGCCCCCCTCCCCGTTATGTAAAGGGGTGGAGGAGGGGAGGGGCCGGCCCTCTCTATGGTGCGCCCTAGAGGAGTCCTACTTCCACCGGGAGTAGGATTGCCCCCTCCCCTAGTTGGAGTAGGAGAGGAAGGAAGGAGGAGAGGGGGAGGAATGAAAGGGGGCCGCCCCCCTTCCCAATTCGGATTGGGCTTGGGAGGGGAGTGTCCCCTCCTAGGCCTCCTCCTCCTTTGTCCCACTAAGGCCCAATAAGGCCCATATACTCCTCGGGGGGTTCCGGTAACCCCCCGGTACTCTGGTAAATGCCCGAACTCACCCGGAACCCTTTCGATGTCCAAACATAGCCATCCAATATATTGATCTTTATGTCTCAACCATTTCGAGACTCCTCGTCATGTCCGTGATCAAATCCGGGACTCCGAACAACCTTCGGTACATCAAAACACATAAACTCATAATACCGACGTCACCGAACGGTAAGCGTGCGGACCCTACGGGTTCGAGAACTATGTAGACATGACCGAGACTCATCTCCGGTCAATAACCAATAGTGGAACCTGGATGCTCATATTGGTTCCTACATATTCTACGAAGATCTTAATCGGTCAAACCGCAGAACAACATACGTTGTTCCCTTTGTCATCGGTATGTTACTTGCCCGAGATTCGATCATCGGTATCTCAATACCTATTTCAATCTCATTACCGGCAAGTCTCTTTACTCGTTCCGTAGTGCATCATCCCGCAACTAACTCATTAGTCACATTGCTTGCAAGGATTATAGTGATGTGCATTACCGAGAGGGCCCAGAGATACCTCTCCGATACTTGGAGTGACAAATCCTAATCTCAATCTATGCCAACTCAACAAACACTATCGGACACACCTGTAGAGCATCTTTATAATCACCCAGTTACATTGTGACGTTTGATAGCACACTAAGTGTTCTTCCGGTATTCGGGAGTTGCATAATCTCATAGTCATAGGAACATGTATAAGTCATGAAGAAAGCAATAGCAATAAATTAAATGATCAAGTGCTAAGCTAACGGAATGGGTCAAGTCAATCACATCATTCTCTAATGATGTGATCCCGTTAATCAAATGACAACTCATGTCTATGGCTAGGAAACTTAACCATCTTTGATTCAACGAGCTAGTCAAGTAGAGGCATACTAGTGACACTCTATTTGTCTATGTATTCACACATGTACTAAGTTTCCGGTTAATACAATTCTAGCATGACTAATAAACATTTATCATGATATAAGGAAATATAAATAACAACTTTATTATTGCCTCTAGGGCAGATTTCCTTCAGATGTGCATATCGTTGCGGGTGGGGAAGATGCCGTTGAAGACCATGAAGATGTTGTAGGTGGTGAATGCGATGAACTCGCACCCACTCCAAAACACCTTGCCGAGGAGGTAGTACGCATCGTATCTGTTGGTGAAGTTGGCGATCAGCCCTATCTGCAGAGTGGTGGAGTTTGGACGCACTTCCTCCAGTCGGAACATCATCGGTGAGCCCGCCGGGAGGTGGGCGTAGCCCGCACCGAGGAACCACTGGGCAAACTCCTTTCCACCCCTCCAGCGTCAGAGCGCCCACACGCGGAGCGTCGTCTCCACGGTGACACAGGCGAGATACTGCCTCTCCAGCACGGTCGGTGGGAGCTCGAAGGTGGGGCGTTGTATTGTATGCTCGCATGGCTTTGGGAGTGCTCTTGGTTTGGGTGAAGAAGAGAAGGGGCTGCGCAAATGGATGTGTGGAGAATAGGTGGTGGGGTGGGCAGTTTAAATAGAGAAAGGGGAAGGGAAGGGGAGTGGCACTGGCTGCGCTTTGGATTTGCTATGTTCAAACGAGCGGCGTCGATATGGGACTTTAATTGCCACGTTGAATACATGCGAGTGAATCAAAAAGTCTGAAATGATGCTCTACATCGAGGAGACAAGTGTGCCAGATGAGACGAACCAGCGGCAGCAACCGTCCCTGCGTTAGTGGTGGCTCGCGTGCAGAAAAAGGCCGGTCAGCGTCCGTGGCGGCTCACGTGCAGAAAGAGGCCAGTCAACGCATCGTGGCGGCGGGCATAAACGCATGCAGGAAGGCTAGCTACGTGCATGCATAGCAGGCTAGCTGGACATGTCATGCATGCATAACATGCTTATGTCACTGCAGCGCACGTAGGGCCCAACAGTCTAACCATGGCCCAATGGGCGAACAGCGGCACATGGCCCCAATTGTCAGGTCCAACGGGCGACATACTCCAGCACAACCCCACTCGTCAGAGTTAACGGACAAAGCACTGACCCGACGGCATCCACCGTTTGTGACCATTTCTGAGGGTTTTAGACAAGAGAGTGGGGAAAAGTGAGCAAAAGTTAAGAGCGTGGGGATGAATGAGTATGGCTAAGGAACTAGGGGCACGGATATAAAAATACCTTTTTTGTTTGCATTCAGTACCCTATGTACATACCCAGAATGGTTTGACTAAATTTCTTATCAAAGATAGTCAAATGAATTACATGACTACTTTTAAAGAATTGTAAATTTACCAGCCTCTTGCTGGACACATACGACCTTACACACCATAAGTATGATCTAGATCATACCAACTACATATCATACTACTTTCCCCTTGTAGTAACTACGTGGAAATCAACAAATTATTTCTCATCTGCGATAATTCGGTCACATACTGATATCACCACTCCAGCATACATCAATGGGCACTCACAGAAAATTAAGGATCTATGTGAGGAATAATAATGTATTCGTCAATCAAAATTATTTATAGCCCGTATGCTGATTGCATCAGCAATAAGGATATTTTTCGGCATTAGGGGAGATAAGTACCACAAAGAATGCCGAGAAATAAATTAGCAATGTTATTGATATTAAATCCTTATATCCACGTACTCAAAGAATATAAACTAAAAGTTTAGAGAATCATATATTTGCAACACATTGCAAATCTGCCACATACATTTATTGATGACAAGGTGTTATTAAATTCTATATTCCTATAATAAAGTATCAGAAAGAGTGGAGGTACCTGATAAACCACTCTTCTCCCCAAATGAGAGCAAGAGCGGGAGAAAATCTAACATGATGAGTTATAACTTCTCACACGCTTCCGCGGAAACAGAGGAATCAAATCCTCAACCAGTAAATGTAATTTAACATCAAGTTGAAAGACACCTCACTGGATGCTCATCATCCAAAGCCTGGCATAAATGTGCACAAATGCTTTGGTGATGGGACATTTAAACACCATGACTCCATTTGTTGTAGGAAATCACAAGGAGTTAAAATGAATAAATATTTCATCCACAAACCTCAATGATTCCATCAAAATCATATAAACTAAAGACTACATTTGTCGACATATATTTCTTCTCAAATTGCTAAAACCTTTTGAGCCTAGAACCAAAATCCATGGTAGAGTGCCTCTTGCACTCATATTGGTTCACATAAAAGGAAGCAAGTAATGAAGAATAGCACTCGCACAACAAATGAGTGGTATATGCTGCACTAATACCTACTCCTCATAATTATCTTCCATATGGGATACTAGAAAGTTCTCATTCATAGACAAAGTCAACGAGGTGGTGAGAAAGCGAGGCTTGTAGCAAAAGGGTTCACGCAGAGACCCGACATCAATTATGATTTAACATACCCTCTTGGTATGAGTGGAATTATGTTTCGATACTAAATATCATTGGCAATGAAATAATAATAATATTCATGCAGTTAATGGATGGAGTGACTACATACTCATATGGATCACTCATTTCGGATATCTATATTAAAGTCCCTGAAGGGCTTACAATTCTGAATCCAAAAACAAATCGCGACATGTTTTTGTGTAAAACTTCAAAGTCACTCTATGATTTGGAACGGTCAAATCATATGGTACTACCGACTAAATGAGTTCCTTCTTCAAAAGGATTACTCGAATAATGATGATTATTTACATGTTTAACAAAGGAATCCCAAATTTGATTTCCTGACATCACCTTAGTGTATATTGATGATTTCGTCATTAGTGTCTCTACATGACCTAGTAATACATAAAATCATATTAAGACAGAAAATTTGGATTCAACCAAATTTATCTTAAGCTTACAACTTGAGCATTCTGTTAGGAATACATATCAATCTACATATATCCAATACATATGCGAGAAGTTCAGTGTGGATATATCATACCAATAAAAAGACATGTAATATCGTCATACTACCCCTGATAAGGTACAAATCCATTCATACCTAGGGGTGATAATGAAGTGATATTAGGACCTAAAGTTTCACATCTCACTAACACTAAAGCACTCATATAATTGCAAACTACGTGAGGCCTGATACTATATTTGCTATCTTTGTTCAGAGTGAACCCCCAACAAAAGGTGTACGGTCAATATAAGAAATATCAACTTATGTCTCAAGCTCACAATAAATCTTGGGTAATTCCATCAGGAAAATTAAGATATGGCCATGATACGATGAAATGATATTGACTCTTTATTTGATCCCAACAATGCCATACTAGTAACTGAATTCACTGGAGTAGTCTTCTCATTGAAGTCATAGTCTTCTCATGGAACTCATCTAAATACACTTTAACGGCTACTTCCACTAATCATTCTAACATAATTGCTTTATCTAAAAGTACCGCCAAATATGCGTGGCTCAGCACAATGATTAACCACACTGAAAATCATGTGGTTGGGATTCATCGGAATCACATAACTTGATTTGTCAAGATGCTACCACTTGTGTTACTCAAAAACTACAGGTTATATGAAGAGCGATATCATAAAGTACATTGCTCGGAAATTACTTATCCTCACGAATTATAGAAAAGTGAGGAAACAATATGTAAACAACATACTTTGAAAATCCTACAGATTATTCATAATGTCATGATCATATCAATGGAATTTGTATTACACATTCTCCAGGTTTGCAAAGTTCAGGGGGAGTAATCTCCCAAATCTATAACCTATTAACAATCCTAAGATTGCATATATTGTACTCCTTTTCCCTTCATGAGTATTTCCCTAATGGTTTCTCATAAAGGTTTTTTAACGAGACAATATAAACACAAGTGCCCGTATATGTCATATCATTTCTCCTTATATTTTTTCCACTGTGTTTTAAAGGAGTTTTCATTGGCATATCATATCCACTCTTTTCCCTTGTGAGTTTTCTTTCAAAGATTCTCATAATGGTTTTTCACGAGGCAATATCTTACCAAAGATCATACGTCATACTTTCCGATTTCTCTATTGTTTTCTTAAAGAAAGTGCTCAAGACATATTAATTGTTCTCTAAACTCACCGATGAGTCTTCTCCTTCTTCAAAGGTTTTTCTCATATGAGTTATCAAGAGCCAATAATCGTTATATGTTGCATCATTTTCTCCTTATTATTTTTCCATTGGGTTTAAAGGAGTTTTGGCAACATATCTGCACTATTCTCCTCATATTTTTCCCACAGGATTTTTGGAGGAGACATTCAAGATTATTCAAAGAATCTGTGAAGATGATGGATATATCCAAGCAGAGGTGTTGTGCAAGGGGGAGTGTTAAGAATAGAATAGTTGCTAATTAGGACTAAGTTAATTGTTAGATTGGTTGCTTGGTTCTCAAGCAACCATGTACTTCCTTGGCTCCCAAGACAACTATGTAATTCTTTGTCTCTCAAGTAACTTTGAATATACTTGACTCCCAAGTAACATGTGTACTTCCGCCCGGGTGTAAATAGCCCACTTCTATCATCAACAAAGACTAATGGATAAGCTCAAAAAAAATAAAAACTAATGGATCATCTTTTGTTCAACTCTCTCATTTTTTTACTTTATACTTCAAACAGGTGCAAGCGAAGGAGGTTAATCGGCCGAGGTTCATGAAAGGAACACTAGGCTAGTTAAGATTAGCTGGCATGTGAACAGAGTTATACCATTGCCTCTATGGAGGTGTTTGTTTCAGAGAGTGGTAATGAAAATGGTAAGGGAATCAAATCACGCTGGAATTACGGATGTAACAGATAATTCTCTGTCCTGTTTGGTTCATGCCAGTAAAGGAATCGAGTGTCGTCTTTGCTTTGGCCGCCAGTGGCAAAGGAAAGAGAGCAGACAAGGCAGATGGTGGTCGCTTCTTCTTCACCATCGTCGCCGGCCGCCGGCGGAAGCACCCACCCGACCTACAACAAGGCCAGCTTCCTCTGGCCACTCACGAAGCTGAGGCTGCAAGGCACCTCCGGCCACTCCGCCATCAGCAACTAACTCGCCGGCCGCTGCACCGGCCTCCCCATCAGCCACGACGTTCTCCTGCCCGCCAACCTGCGCCGCCTCGTACGTCTTCTGCGCCCTCGCCAGGCCAGGACCAGAAGCGGGATGTGGCCTCCGCAAGCAGTTGCAGAGGAAAGATCGTGGGCGGAGGGTTCGAGCGGCATAGTTGGTGGTAACGGGACCTATTTACGGCTGGGGTGGGGCGGAATCAGAGTTGAACTGGGCTGTAACCCATTACGGCGGTATTTGTTACCGGGCCCAGCTAACCAAACACAATTAACGAAATCAGATAACGGGTAAAACTGAGGGAACCAAACACCTCCTATGAGTCGCTCGCAACAGCTCACACCGCTTGCTGGCTTGAGAGCCAGCATAGTTAAAGCGGAATGCTCGATTAGTGAAAGTCTCTTGTCCGGGAAAAATGAAGGACGTGTAGGCGAGAAGCACTGAGCTCGCAAGCTACACATATCTTGCATGTGACATGTTTATCGTGTTTTTTATTGCACATATCCGCAGGGGCTCAGAAAGACAACGGTCCAAACAAATCTGGCCCTTCTCCCCGGGAAAGGAATGAAACCTTATCCAGTCACCCCTTGCTACACGCTGCATCCCATTATTATACAAATTTGCGCTTGATTTGGGGGCTCGGGGGATACTTCACTCAATCACTCCGCCAAGCTCTGCGCTGCGCTGCGCGGTATCTACACGTTCCACGCCGCGCCGCCTTGCCTACTTTATTGGCACTCGAGAGGAGCCGTGGGAGGCGCGGAATCGCGAACCGATGGGGAGCGTCGGGCCGCCGGGGGTGGCGCTATCTAGCCTGCCGCCGCCGCCGCCGCCGCCGGTGGCTGCAGCGGTGGCCGCAGGAGCAGGAGGCTCTGCTGACGGAGGGCAAGAGGTGAGCTCGCCCGATCTCCTTTCCACATCATCTTCTCCCTCTCGTACACTTGGCGCTTCGATTTGGTTGCCTCGCCATCACGCGGCTTTGAGTGAGATTCGATTCTGCGTGCGAGAGCAGAGTTTTTTTTTCTTTTTTTTTCTGGAGCAGACGAACCTTGAAGCAGAGCACTCAGGGCCCATTCATCTCACAAAGGCCCCGAGAAGAGGCCTCCGAGAGCGTTGCAATCGGCAAGCCCACGGCAATCTCATCCAGCACTACTATGGGTGATGATGTTGCTGGCCTTGTAGAGCTGTAGTATACGTGTATACGCGGAGCAAGCGACGTGGCGGTCCGTCCAGCGACAGATGTTACCGAATACCGATGAGCCGGACATGGACAACGCACGCCGCCGCCGTCTGCGTAGGCTAGCGGCGAAATGCCCAACTCAACCGAGGCTGCGCGGCAAATATGATTCAGATCTCCTCGCTCCATCCTTGCATTTGAATTGATACTGCATCTTTTCTTTCTTTTCTGCGAATGAGCATTTGATACTGCATCTGCGTTCGGTATCCTGTTAGTTGATCGCTTGTTGCCACAACTCAAACACTTCTCATGCTCTAATGCCGTCATCTAAAGAAGTGTATGTCTTTCTCTTCTCCAGCAGAAGCCCGCTCAGAACGGCGGACCGGCGGCCGGCGCCGCACCGGCGATGGGCGAGGAAGGCGCGGAGTACCAGGGCCTCCCTGGCGGCGCTGGCGCGGGCGCCGCGCCAGCGCCATCGCCGGCGTCGCTCTCGATCGTGCCGCTCATCTTCATCATCTTCTACGAGGTCTCCGGCGGGCCGTTCGGGATCGAGGACAGCGTGGGCGCGGCGGGTCCGCTCCTCGCCATCGCGGGCTTCCTTGCCCTCCCCCTCATCTGGAGCGTCCCGGAGGCGCTAATCACGGCGGAGCTGGGCACCATGTTCCCGGAGAACAGCGGCTACGTCGTGTGGGTGGCCTCGGCGCTCGGCCCCTACTGGGGGTTCCAGCAGGGCTGGATGAAATGGCTCAGCGGCCTCATCGACAATGCTCTCTACCCCGTCCTCTTCTTGGACTACCTCAAGTCCGGCGTCCCGGCGCTGGGCGGAGGCGCGCTCAGGACCGGCGCTGTCCTTGGGCTGACCGCGCTGCTCACGCTCCTCAACTACCGCGGGCTCACCGTCGTTGGCTGGGCTGCCATCTGCCTCGGGGTCTTCTCCCTCCTGCCTTTCCTGGTCATGGGCTTCATCTCCATCCCCAAGCTCCGGCCGGCGAGGTGGCTCGAGGTCGATCTCCACACCGTCGACTGGAACCTGTACCTGAACACTCTGTTCTGGAACCTCAACTACTGGGACTCGATCAGCACGTTGTCCGGCGAGATCAGGAACCCTGCCAAGACTCTGCCCAAGGCCCTGTTCTACGCGGTCATCTTCGTGGTCGTCGGTTACCTGTACCCTCTCCTCACCGGGACAGGCGCGGTGCCTCTGGACAGGGAGCAGTGGACAGACGGCTACTTCGCGGACATCGCGAAGCTGCTCAGCGGCGCGTGGCTGATGTGGTGGATGCAGGCGGCGGCGGCGATGTCGAACATGGGCATGTTCGTGGCGGAGATGAGCAGCGACTCGTACCAGCTCCTGGGCATGGCGGAGCGGGGCATGCTGCCGGCCTTCTTCGCGACCCGGTCGCGGTACGGAACCCCGCCGGTCGGCATCCTCTTCTCGGCCTCCGGCGTGCTGCTGCTGTCGACGATGAGCTTCCAGGAGATCGTGGCGGCCGAGAACTTCCTCTACTGCTTCGGCATGCTCCTCGAGTTCCTGTCGTTCGTCCTGCTGAGGGTGAGGCGGCCCGACGCCCCGCGGCCGTACAGGGTGCCGCTGGGCACAGCCGGGTGCGTGGCAATGCTGGTGCCCGCGACGGCGCTGATCGTGGCGGTGCTCGCGCTGTCGACGCTGAAGGTGGCGCTGGTAAGCCTCGGCGCCGTGGCTGTCGGGCTCGTGCTGCAGCCTGTGCTCAAGTTCGTGGAGAAGAAGCGGTGGCTCAGGTTCTCGGTCAACTCGGACCTCCCCGGCATCGACGTGAACCACCAGCCCGCCGCTCCCGACGAGCCGTTGATCGTGTAGGGCGCGAAAACAAAAACATCGGCGTAGACCTCGGGTTCTGAATTGCTGAAAGTTATGGTTTGCGGAGTTTTTGTCAGGCAATGAGATGAATTTCGAGTAAACCAAATATCGATTTGGAAGGGAGCATCTGAAGTGATCATCACGTGTTCCATTCACGATTGTCTAACTAAGAGCATCTCCAATAAATGATGTATATTTTGGTGCTTTAAATTCGTTATGTCAAAATTTGAAACACCAAAAAGTGTTTTTACATCTTCGAAAAAGCTCAACTCCAACAGATGGTCCAAAACGGAGATGTAAAAGAGCAACTCTAACCGATGGTCCAAAACAAAAAAACCGACCGCCGGCTGCTGTACAGCCGTGGTTTTGCATTGAAATAACACTTAAATTTTCAAATTAAAGTGCATCATCATCATAGTTTCAAATCCCTAACAAAGGTGCATCATCATCATCATAGTTTCAAATCCCTCTACCCAAAATGCATCGTCCCAATAAAAGTTTTTCGCCCTACAAATTAAAATGCACATGAATATCATTCATGCGGGTCATCAACACCACCGGCGTTGTTAACCGTGGTACGATCATCATCATCACCGGCTTCTTTGTTTTAGTTTTTCACTTCTCCTCATCCTTGAGCTCTTTGTAACAATGATGAAAAGTGAAAGCTTTTCAATTCTTCTTCTTCTTCTTCTCGCCTTTCATGTTCGTCTCTCGAAACAACCTTGCGCAATCATTTTCTACAATAAAACAACCAACACGTCATCATCAAAATGTGGAACAATCCAATATTTGAGAAAGCATGCACAAAGAGGAAATATTTACCAAGTCACTATCACCGCAACCACTTGGGTTCATGCGAGCAACATTTGACAAGCAACCGGCCCACTTGTAGCATTCAGCGTTGATGGTGGACCAACGTTGGCGAAGAGAGTCGCTCGAACGGAAGTGACCACTTGTGTTGCACTCATCGAAGTAATCCTTGATGTGTTGCCAATAAGTGTTTACCGTTTGGGCGCTTCCAACGGATGCATCTTGAGAGACTTTCTTCCATGCGGTGCATATCAACACATCCTCTGCATTGGTATAATCTCCACTTCTTCCCTTCGCAACAAAGCCCTCATCATCCATGTCAAGACTGTCATCACCATATTGGGTTTCATATTCTTGTGACACATATTTTTTTACCTTTGTGACATATCATCAAACATGTTGGAGGCGGTGGCCGTCGGCGTGTCCACATCTTCCTCCACGGCCGCCGTCGGCGGCGGTGGAGGTCGAGGAACGGCTCCTTGGCTGCTGGAGAATACCCGCGACCATGGCTGCGAATCATCGGCCCGAGCCGCTGCGGCTGCCTTCAAGATTTTGGCCGGTCGAGCCACACTTTCGGCCGGGTTGCGGCCGCGATTCGCTGGCCGTTTGCCTCCGCCTCATGTATTCGTCGCCTTCGTCGGAACCGCCGACGCGAATTCAAGCCGGCGGGCGGGGACGTCGGCATGGACACGGTTGCGGATGGCGAGTTCGCCGCGGCGACAGCGACGTTGAAAGGATCGATATAGTTGACTAGAGGGGGAGGGGTGAATAGGCAACTAACAAGTTTTAAGCTTTTCTTTACCAATTTAAACTTTGCAACAAAATAGGTTGTCTAGATATGCAACTAAGTGAGCAACCTATATGATGCAATAACAACTAGCACATAAGCAAGCAATGAATACAACACAAGTAAGCTTGCAAAAGTAAAGGCACGAAATAACCAAGAGTGGAGCCGGTGGAGACGAGGATGTGTTGCCGAAGTTCCTTCCTTCTAAAGGGAAGTACGTCTCCGTTAGAGCGGTGTGGAGGCACAATGCTCCCCAAGAAGCCACTAGGGCCAACGTAATCTCCTCACTCTCTCACACAATGCAAGATGCTGTGATTCCACTATTGGTGCCCTTGAAGGCGGCGACCGAACCTTTACAAACAAGGTTGGGGCAATCTCCACAACTTAATTGGAGGCTCCCAACGACACCACGAAGCTTCACCACAATGGACTATGGCTCCGAGGTGACCTCAACCGTCTAGGGTGCTCAAACACCCAAGAGTAACAAGATCCGCTACGGATAAGTGGGGGGAATCAAATCTCTCTTGGTGGAAGTGTAGATCGAGGCCTTCTCAACTAATCCCGAGCAAATCAATAAGTTTGATTGGCTAGGGAGAGAGATCGGGCGAAAATGGAGCTTGGAGATACAATGGAGCTTAGAGGTGGAAGAGGTAGTCAACTAGAGGTAGGAGACGCCCCTTTTATAGTCATGGAAGAGATCCAACCGTTATCCACATGTTCAGCCTGCGACATGCGGTACTACCGCTCCAGGAGCGCGGTACTACCGCAAGGCCATGCGGTACTACCGTGATGGACCACGGTACTTCCACGGCAGCAGCAGAGGCTGGGACTTGCCTGACTAAGAGCAGTACTTCCGCTAGCGCGGTACTATTGCTCCCCCTTGCGGTACTACCGCAAGGCAGGAAAGTCCAAGCCTACGAGGAGCGCGGATGAAAAGAAATACATCTGTGCCTACTTCCGCTGAAAACGAAACAATGCAAAAATCCGACGCGGTACTACTGCTAAGACGCGGTACTACCATAAACTAGCTGAGCCAGGCCGTGCGTGGTACTACCGCACACGAGGCGCGGTACTACCATTGAGGCGCGGATGTAAAAAATTACATCCGCTCCTACTACCGCGACGCGGCGGTACTAGGTATGAGGGCCACGGTACTACGACTCCAGGGGAGCAGTACTACCGTGGCCTCCCGCGGTACTACCGCGCTGGACGTGCGGTACTACCGTGTGGGCGCGGATGTAAAAAATTACATCCGCCCCAACTACCATACCGGAGCAGCACTAGGCCTGGGAGCCATGGTACTAAGGCTCCAGAGGAGCGGTACTACCGTGAACCCCAGCGGTACTACCGCAGGTGCTTGCAGTACTACCGCTCCATAGAGCAGTACTACCGCAAGTACAACAGTAGCCGTCAGAGCAAGCACAAAGAGGATAACGGAGAAACGCTCCAAAGTGCAAGGGAAAGGTGGAGGCAAGGAAGGAAACGTGCACGTGATGATTCCACCCGAACCTTTCCGATGCGGACCCCCTCTTAATAGTACGGCTCTCCTACGACTCAAATCCACCAAAGAGAAACGTAGAACAATGCCGTCTTCAATAGTCTTCGAGGGGCACACGATTAGTCCGCAAAAGCATTGTCATCAACCACCAAAACACCTAAGGGATAAATATGCCCTTACAATCTCCCCCTTTTTGGTGGATTGATGACAATACGGGATTTGCACATAGATGAGATAATATAGGGCAAAGGCAAACCCCTCCTCTCTAGAATATAGACGGGCTCCCCCTAGATGTGTGCAATCTAGATAGATGCTTTGGACTGCATAGCACATAAACTAGGATCAACACTCCCCCTATATTTTAGAGACAAAGGCATGATAACTAACATCTAAGCAGAGCATAGCACAAATGTAGCACAATATATCACAAGCTTGCTAAGATAGATAGAGTGCATATGTCTTACACCATATGAAGTAAAGCAACCCAAAGCAACTGAAACGAGGTTCAAACTAGGTTCAAACGAGAAAGCAGCAAACACACCGAACACGAACGATGACACACGACTCACAAATCCCTACACTCTCTCCCCCTTTGGCATCGAGACGCCAAAAAGGCAGAGAGGACACCTACACACAAGGGGTGGCTCAAACAGGGAACTCATCCCAACGCTCCTCGTCTGACTCCTCGGTAGCAGGGATGGTCTCCTCGACGTCCTCCTCAGAATCAGTACATCTGTAGCCTTGCTTCTCCATCCACTCGGCCTCTAGAGTGATGCGATCTTCAGAATCGCCAGACACATCCTTGCCATATAGCTGCAAGATCTTCTTGTCCCGGCGACGACTCTCCTTGGATGCCACGTGAGTCCTGTACTGGACCTTAGCTTGGATGCAGAAAAGAGTCTTCATCTTGTCCTTCAGCTTCTTGGCCCACGAGGGCATAGAGGAACTATGGGAAGACCTGGCAGCATGGTCCTCAGCAACATCCTCTGCGCCAGCATCCTCCTCATCAACAGCAGCCCTAGCAACAGACGCCTCAACACGAGTAGTAGTGTTGACCCAGTTGGGCTTGACACGGAGACAGATGGGATCATGTCGAATCCAGTCTGGCGCAAGGAACTCCTCACCAGGGAACATCTTCTCCCAAGTCTTTGAGATCAGCAGAAACAGATAGGGCCCATAGATAGGCACCTTGCGGTTGAACACTGCAAACCGAAGCTCACACCACATGATGTGTGAGACATCAAGTGGCTGAGTCTAAGACACACAAGCCTCCTCGCATAGGAGCATCATATCCACCATATAGGCATGAACCTTGTCCTTGTCACCAATGCGAGGGTACAAAGAGTTGCGGAAGATGCGATACATGATATCCAGAAAGGAGTTGAGCACCCACCCTGACTTGCCATTGGGAAGCGCCTTCTCAACATAGTATGGATGAAGCTTGTCCTTGTTAGCAGACTCAGGATTAGCATGGGGGCGAACACCCACGGGAGTGTCGAGCCCGTCATCAGGAACATGGAGCAAATCCATGAACTCCTTGCAGGTAGCAGTCAACTTACATCCATTGGTCATCCAGGTCATCCTCCGCTCCTCATCAGGGTGAAAGTAAACTGAGGGAAAGAACTGACAAACAAGTTCAGGGTCATAGTCAAGGTGAAATGAGATCACATGTTCAATACCAAACTGCTCCACCAAATCCAGAGCTTCTCCAAAGTACTGACGGAACTTGTCCTTCCTCAGGTGATGCATTTCTATCCATTTGACATCCATGTAGGTATTTTGCTTGTTCTTGATGACATCTAGATAAGTGAGAGTCGGTTGCTTGTTCCAAAACAGTTCACAACCTCTGACAGTAGCACGAGGATGCACATACGAGTTGAGCTTCCTGAGACGGACAGACTTAGATAGGGGTATCTCGTCCATGCCCTTGTTGGGTTCCTTGTGCTTACTAGCGGATGTCTTGACATGGCGCTTGGGGGCAGTGGAGCCCTCTGGTGCTTCACCTGGATTGCGCAGACGCTTGGAACCAGTGTCACGACTGGGATTGGAACGACGAGAGCCACCACCTGAGACACAAACGCAAAAACACCCACGACAAGCAAAAAGGATCAATGCAAAGACCACGGCAAAGCACAATAAACACATAGAAAGTATACTAGAAAGTTCCATGAGATAGATGTGATCCACGGTAGTACTGCCAGAGCATGCGGTACTAAAATTTTAGTACCGCTCCAAGTCGCGGTAGTACTGTGCGAGGACACGGTAGTACCATGGTGGGAGCGGTAGTAAAACTTCAGTGCCGCAGCGAGTGCGGTAGTACCACGCCAGACGGGCAGTAGTACCGGACAAACGGTAGTACCGCGCCAGACGGGCGGTAGTACCGCACCGCGTCAGTAAAGGTACACTACGGGTATCTCTGAAAGTGTCTGTTGGGTTGGCACGAATCGAGATTGGGATTTTGTAACTCCGTATAAACGGAGAGGTATCTCTGGGCCCACTCGGTAGGACATCATCATAATGTGCACAATGTGACCAAGGGGTTGATCACGGGATGATGTGTTACGGAACGAGTAAAGAGACTTGCCGGTAACGAGATTGAACAAGGTATCGGTATACCGACGATCGAATCTCGGGCAAGTAAAATACCGCTAGACAAAGGGAATTGTATACGGGATCGATTGAGTCCTTGACATCGTGGTTCATCCGATGAGATCATCGTGGAACATGTGGGAGCCAACATGGGTATCCAGATCCCGCTGTTGGTTATTGACCGGAGAACATCTCGATCATGACTACATGTCTCCCGAACCCGTAGGGTCTACACACTTAAGGTTCGATGATGCTAGGGTTATAAAGGAAGCTTGTATGTGGTTACCGAATGTTGTTCAGAGTCCCGGATGAGATCCCGGACGTCACGAGGAGTTCCGGAATGGTCCGGAGGTAAAGATTTATATATAGGAAGTCCTGTTTCGGCCATCGGGACAAGTTTCGGGGTCATCGGTATTGTACCGGGACCACCGGAAGGGTCCCGGGGGCCCACCGGGTGGGGCCACCTGCCCCGGAGGGCCACATGGGCTGTAGGGGGTGCGCCTTGGCCTACATGGGCCAAGGGCACCAGCCCCAAGAGGCCCATGCGCCTAGGGAACCCTAGAGGGAAGAGTCCTGAAGGGGGAAGGCACCTCCGAGGTGCCTTGGGGAGGATGGACTCCTCCCCCCTCTTAGCCGCACCCCTTCCTTGGAGGAAGGGGCAAGGCTGCGCCTTCCCCCTCTCCCTGCCCCTATATATAGTGGAGGGGAGGGAGGGCATCCATACCTGAGCCCTTGGCGCCTCCCTCCCTCCCGTGACACCTCCTCCTTTCCCGTAGGTGCTTGGCGAAGCCCTGCAGGATTGCCACGCTCCTCCATCACCACCACGCCGTTGTGCTGCTGCTGGATGGAGTCTTCCTCAACCTCTCCCTCTCTCCTTGCTGGATCAAGGCATGGGAGACATCGTCGAGCTGTACGTGTGTTGAACGCGGAGGTGCTGTCCGTTCGGCACTAGATCATCGGTGATTTGAATCACGACGAGTACGACTCCATCAACCCCGTTCACTTGAACGCTTCCGCTTAGCGATCTACAAGGGTATGTAGATGCACTCTCCTTCCCCTCGTTGCTAGTCTCTCCATAGATAGATCTTGGTGACACGTAGGAAAATTTTGAATTTCTGCTACGTTCCCCAACAGTGGCATCATGAGCTAGGTCTATTGCGTAGATTCTTTGCACGAGTAGAACACAAAGTAGTTGTGGGCGTCGATATTGTTCAATATGCTTGCCGTTACTAGTCTTATCTTGATTCGGTGGCATCGTGGGATGAAGCGGCCCGGACCAACCTTACACGTACGCTTACGTGAGACCGGTTCCACCGACAAACATGCACTAGTTGCATAAGGTGGCTGGCGGGTGTCTGTCTCTCCCACTTTAGTCGGATCGGATTCGATGAAAAGGGTCCTTATGAAGGGTAAATAGCAATTGGCATATCACGTTGTGGTTCATGCGTAGGTAAGAAACGTTCTTGCTAGAAACCCATAGCAGCCACGTAAAACATGCAACAACAATTAGAGGACGTCTAACTTGTTTTTGCAGGGTATGCTTTGTGATGTGATATGGCCAAGAAGAATGTGATGAATGATATGTGATGTATGAGATTGATCATGTTCTTGTAATAGGATTCACGACTTGCATGTCGATGAGTATGACAACCGGCAGGAGCCATAGGAGTTGTCTTTATTTTTTGTATGACCTGCGTGTCATTGAAGAACGCCATGTAAATTACTTTACTTTATTGCTAAACGCGTTAGCCATAGAAGTAGAAGTAGTCGTTGGCGTGACAACTTCATGAAGACACGATGATGGAGATCATGATGATGGAGATCATGGTGTCATGCCGGTGACGATGATGATCATGGAGCCCCGAAGATGGAGATCAAAAGGAGCAAAATGATATTGGCCATATCATGTCACTATTTGATTGCATGTGATGTTTATCATGTTTATGCATCTTATTTGCTTAGAACGACGGTAGTAAATAAGATGATCCCTTACAACAATTTCAAGAAGTGTTCTCCCCTAACTGTGCACCGTTGCTACAGTTCGTCGTTTCGAAGCACCACGTGATGATCGGGTGTGATAGATCCTTACGTTCACATACAACGGGTGTAAGACAGATTTACACATGCAATACACTTAGGGTTAACTTGACGAGCCTAGCATGTACAGACATGGCCTCGGAACACGGAGACCGAAAGGTCGAGCATGAGTCGTATAGCAGATACGATCAACATGAAGATGTTCACCGATGATGACTAGTCCGTCTCACGTGATGATCGGACACGGCCTAGTTGACTCGGATCATGTAATCACTTAGATGACCAGAGGGATGTCTATCTGAGTGGGAGTTCATAAGATGAACTTAATTATCCTGAACATAGTCAAAAGACCTTTTGCAAATTATGTCGTAAGCTCGCGCTTTAGTTCCACTGTTTAGATATGTTCCTAGAGAAAATATAGTTGAAAGTTGATAGTAGCGATTATGCGATCAGTAGAAAGCTTATGTCCTTAATGCACCGCTCAGTGTGCTGAACCCCAACGTCGTTTGTCGATGTTGCGAACATCGGACATACACGTTTTGATAACTACGTGATAGTTCAATTAAATGGTTTGAGTAGAGGCACCAAAGACGTTTTCGAAACGTCGCGGAACATATGAGATGTTTCGAGGGCTGAAATTGGGATTTCAGGCTCGTGCCCACGTCAAGAGGTATAACACCTCCGACGATTTTCTTAGCCTGCAAACTAAGGGAGAAAAGCTCAATCATTGAGCTTGTGCTCAGATTGTCTGAGCACAACAATCACTTGAATCGAGTGGGAGTTGATCCTCCAGATGAGATAGTGATGTTTCCCCAAAGTCATTGCCACCAAGCTGCTAGAGCTTCGTGATTAACTATAACATATCAAGGATAGATATGATGATCCTTGAAATATTCATGATGTTTGACACCGCGAAAGTAGAAATCAAGAAGGAGCATCAATTGTTGATGGTTGGTGAAACCACTAGTTTCAAGAAGGGCAAGGGAACAAAGGGATACTTCATGAAACGGCAATTCAGCTGCTGCTCTAGTGAAGAAACCCAAGGTTGAACCCAAACCCGAGACTAAGTGCTTCTGTAATAAGGGGAACAACCACTGGAGCAGCATTACCCTAGATACTTGGTAGATGAGAAGGCTGGCAAGGTCGATAGAAGTATATTGGATATACATTATGTTAATGTGTACTTTACTAGTACTCCTAGTAGCACCAGGATATTGGATACCGGTTCGGTTGCTAAGTGTTAGTAACTCGAAATAAAAGCTACGGAATAAACGGAGACTAGCTAACGTATTATTATTATATAACTGTATTATCCGGAAATAAAAGCTAACTCGAAATACACGTGTGAATATGCCCTAGAGGCAATAATAAAAGTATTATTATTATATTTCCTTGTTAATGATAATTGTCTTTTATTCATGCTATAACTGTATTATCCGGAAATCGTAATACACGTGTGAATACATAGACCACAATATGTCCCTAGTGAGCCTCTAGTTGACTAGCTCGTTGTGATCAACAGATAGTCATGGTTTCCTGGCTATGGGCATTGGATGTCGTTGATAACGGGATCACATCATTAGGAGAATGATGTGATGGACAAGACCCAATCCTAAGACTAGCACAAAAGATCGTGTAGTTCATTTGCTAGAGCTTTGCCAATGTCAAGTATCTCTTCCTTCGACCATGAGAGCGTGTAACTCCTGGATACCGTAGGAGTGCTTTGGGTGTATCAAACGTCACAACGTAACTGGGTGACTATAAAGGTGCACTACAGGTATCTCCGAAAGTATCTATTGTTTTATGCGGATCGAGACTGGGATTTGTCACTCCGTGTAAACGGAGAGTTATCTCTGGGCCCACTCGGTAGGACATCATCATATGCGCAATGTGACCAAGGAGTTGATCACGGGATGATGTGTTATGGAACGAGTAAAGTGACTTGCCGGTAACGAGATTGAACAAGGTATTGGATACCGATGATCGAATCTCGGGCAAGTAACATACCGATAGACAAAGGGAATTGAATACGGGATTGATTAAGTCCTTGACATCGTGGTTCATCCGATGAGATCATCGTGGAACATGTGGGAGCCATCATGGGTATCCAGATCCCGCTGTTGGTTATTGACCGGAGAACGTCTCGGTCATGTCTACATGTCTCCCGAACCCGTAGGGTCTACACACTTAAGGTTCGATGACGCTAGGGTTATAAAGGAAGTTTGTATGTGGTTACCGAATGTTGTTCGGAGTCCTGGATGAGATCCCGGACGTCACGAGGAGTTCCGGAATGGTCCGGAGGTAAAGATTTATATATGGGAAGTCCTATTTTGGCCACCGGAAAATGTTCGGGATTTTTCGGTATTGTACCGGGAAGGTTCTAGAAGGTTCCGGAGTGGGGCCCACCTGCATGGGGGGACCCACATGGACGTGGGTAGTGGGGGCAAGGCCCCACACCCCTGGTCAAGGCGCACCAAGATCCCCCCTTAGAAGGAATAAGATCATATCCCGAAGGGATAAGATCAAGATCCCTAAAAAGGGGGGATAACAATCGGTGGGGAAGGAAATAATGAGATTTCTTTCCTCCCACCTTGGACAACGCCCCAATGGACTTGGAGGGCAAGAAACCAGCCCCTCCACCCCTATATATAGTGGGGAGGCGCATGGGAGCTATAGACGAAGTTCTGGCGCAGCCCTCCCCCTCTCACAAGTACTCCTCCTCTCCCGCGGTGCTTGGCGAAGCCCTGCAGGATTGCCACGCTCCTCCACCACCACCACGCCGTTGTGCTGCTGCTGGATGGAGTCTTCCTCAACCTCTCCCTCTCTCCTTGCTGGATCAAGGCTTGGGAGACGTCACCGGGCTGTATGTGTGTTGAACGCGGAGGTGCCGTGCGTTCGGCACTTGATCATCGGTGATTTGAATCACGACGAGTACGACTCCATCAACCCCGTTCACTTGAACGCTTCCGCTTAGCGATCTACAAGGGTATGTAGATGCACTCTCCTTCTACTCGTAGCTGGTTTCTCCATAGATAGATCTTGGTGACGCGTAGGAAAATTTTGAATTTCTGCTACGTTCCCCAACAGTGGCATCATGAGCTAGGTCTATTGCGTAGATTCTTTGCACGAGTAGAACACAAAGTAGTTGTGGGCGTCGATATTGTTCAATATGCTTGCCGTTACTAGTCTTATCTTGATTCGGCGGCATCGTGGGATGAAGCGGCCCGGACCAACCTTACACGTACGCTTACGTGAGACCGGTTCCACCGACAAACATGCACTAGTTGCATAAGGTGGCTGGCGGGTGTCTGTCTCTCCCACTTTAGTCGGATCGGATTCGATGAAAAGGGTCCTTATGAAGGGTAAATAGCAATTGGCATATCACGTTGTGGTTCATGCGTAGGTAAGAAACGTTCTTGCTAGAAACCCATAGCAGCCACGTAAAACATGCAAACAACAATTAGAAGACGTCTAACTTGTTTTTGCAGGGTATGCTATGTGATGTGATATGGCCAAAAAGGATGTGATGAATGATATATGTGATGTATGAGATTGATCATGTTCTTGTAATAGGAATCACGACTTGCATGTCGATGAGTATGACAACCGGCAGGAGCCATAGGAGTTGTCTTTATTTATTTGTGACCTGCGTGTCAACTTAAACGTCATGTAATTACTTTACTTTATTGCTAACCGTTAGCCATAGTAGTAGAAGTAATAGTTGGCGAGGCAACTTCATGAAGACACGATGATGGAGATCATGATGATGGAGATCATGGTGTCATGCCGGTGACGATGATGATCATGGAGCCCCAAAGATGGAGATCAAAAGGAGCAAAGTGATGATGGCCATATCATGTCACTATTTGATTGCATGTGATGTTTATCATGTTTATACATCTTATTTGCTTAGAACGACGGTAGTAAATAAGATGATCCCTTACAACAATTTCAAGAAGTGTTCTCCCCTAACTGTGCACCGTTGCGACAGTTCGCTGTTTCAAAACATCACGTGATGATCGGGTGTTTTATTCAGACGTTCAAATACAACGGGTGTTGACGAGCCTAGCATGTACATACATGGCCTCGGAACATTTGCAAACACTTAGGTTGACTTGACGAGCCTAGCATGTACAGACATGGCCTCGGAACACGGAGACCGAAAGGTCGAACATGAGTCGTATAGAAGATACGATCAACATGAAGATGTTCACCGATGATGACTAGTCCGTCTCACGTGATGATCGGACACGGCCTAGTTTGACTCGGATCATGTAATCACTTAGATGACTAGAGGGATGTCTATCTGAGTGAGAGTTCATAAGATGAACTTAATTATCCTGAACATAGTCAAAAGGATTTTGCAAATTATGTCGTAGCTCACGCTATAGTTCTACTGTTTAGATATGTTCCTAGAGAAAAATTAGTTGAAAGTTGATAGTAGCATTTATGCGGACTAGGTCCGCAAACTGAGGATTGTCCTCATTGCTTCATAGAAGGCTTATGTCCTTAATGCACCGCTCAGTGTGTTGAACCTCGAACATTGTCTGTGGTTGTTGCGAACATCTGACATACACGTTTTGATAACTACGTGATAGTTCAGTTAAACGGTTTAGAGTTGAGGCACCAAAGACGTTTTTGAAACATCGCGAAACATATGAGATGTTTTGAGGGCTGAAATTGGGATTTCAGGCCCGTGCCCATGTCAAGAGGTATAAGACCTCCGATGACTTTCTTAACCTGCAAACTAAGGAGAAAAGCTCAATTGTTGAGCTTGTGCTCAGATTGTCTGAGTACAACAATCATTTGAATCGAGTGGGAGTTGATCTTCCAGATAAGACAGTGATGGTTCTCCAAAGTCATTGCCACCAAGCTGTTAGAGCTTCGTGATGAACTATAACATATCAGGGATAGATATGATGATCCTTGAGGTATTCGCGATGTTTGACACCGCGAAAGTAGAAATCAAGAAGGAGCATCAATTGTTGATGGTTGGTGAAACCACTAGTTTCAAGAAGGGCAAGGGCAAGAAGGGATACTTCATGAAACGGCAAATCAGCTGCTGCTCTAGTGAAGAAACCCAAGGTAAAACCCAAACCCGAGACTAAGTGCTTCTGTAATAAGGGGAACAACCACTAGAGCAGAATTACCCTAGATACTTGGTAGATAAGAAGGCTGGCAAGGTCGATAGAAGTATATTGGATATACATTGTGTTAATGTGTACTTTGCTAGTACTCCTAGTAGCACCAGGATATTAGATACCGGTTCGGTTGCTAAGTGTTAGTAACTCGAAACAAAAGGCTACGGAATAAACGGAGACTAGCTAAAGGTGAGCTGACGATATGTGTTGGAAGTTTTTTCCAAGCTTGATATGATCAAGCATCGCACGCTCCCTCTACCAAAGAGATTGGTGTTAAACCTAAATAATTGTTATTTGGTGTTTGCGTTGAGCATAGACATGATTGGATTACGTCTATCACAATACGGTTATTCATTTAAGGAGAATAATGGTTACTCTGTTTATTTGAATAATACCTTCAATGGTCTTACACCTAAAATGAATGGTTTATTAAATCTCGGTCGTAGTGATACACATGTTCATGCCAAAAGATAGTAATGATAGTACCACCTACTTGTGGCACTGCCACGTAAGTCATATCGGTATAAAACGCATGAAGAAGCTCCATATTAATGGATCTTTGGGCTCACTCGTTTTTGAAAAGTTTGAGACATGCGAACCATGTCTATTGGTGTATATGCATGAAGAAACTCCATGCAAATGGACCGTTTTGACTCACTTGATTTTGAATCACTTGGGACATGCAAATCATACCACATGGGCAAGATGACTGAAAAGCCTCGTTTTCAGTAAGATGGAACAAGATAGCAACTTGTTGGAAGTAACACATTTGATGTGTGCAGTCCAATGAGTGCTGAGGCATGCAGTGAATATCGTTATGTTCTTACTTCACAGATGATTCGAGTAGATGTTGAGTATATTTACTTGATGAATCACGAGTCTGAATTATTGAAAGGTTCAAGTAATTTCAGTGTGAAGTTGAAAGATCGTCGTGACAAGAGGATAAAAGATCTATGATATGATCATAGAGATGAATATCTGAATCACGAGTTTGGCACAGAATTAAGACATTGTGGAAGTTGTTTCACAACTGATACAGCCTGGAACACCATAGTGTGATGGTGTGTCCGAACATCATAACTGCACCCTATTGGATATGATGCATACCATGATGTCTCTTATCGAAGTTACCACTATCGTTCATGGGTTAGGCATTAGAGACAACCACATTCACTTTAAATAGGGCACCACGTAATTCCGATGAGATGACACCGTATGAATTATGGTTTAGAGAAACCTAAGTTGTCGTTTCTTAAAAGTTTGGGGCTGCGACGCTTATATGAAAAAGTTTCAGGTTGATAAGCTCGAACCCAAAGCGGATAAAATGTATCTTCATAGGAAACCCAAACAGTTGGGTATACCTCCTAATTCAGATCCGAAAGCAATATGGATTGTTTCTAGAATCGAGTCCTTTCTCGAGGAAAAGTTTCTCTCGAAAGAATTGAGTGGGAGGATGGTGGAGACTTGATGAGGTTATTGAACCGTCACTTCAACAAGTGTGTAGCAGGGCACAGGAAGTTGTTCCTGTGGCACCTACACCAATTGAAGTGGAAGCTTATGATAGTGATCATGAAGTTTCGGATCAAGTCACTACCGAACCTCGTAGGGTGACAAGGATACGTACTACTTCAGAGTGGTACAGTAATCCTGTCTTGGAAGTCATGTTGCTAGACAAAAATGAACCTACGAGCTATGGAGAAGCGATGGTGGGCCCGGATTCCGATAAATGGCTCAAGGCCATAAAACCCGAGAAAGGATCCATGTATGAAAACAAAGTGTAGACTTTGGAAGAATTACTTGATGGTCGTAAGGCTGTTAGGTACATATGGATTTTGAAAGGAAGACAGACAATGATGGTAAGTGTCACCATTGAGAAAGCTCGACTTGTCGTTAAGATGTTTTTCGACAAGTTCAAGGAATTGACTACGATGAGACTTTCTCACTCGTAGCGATGCTAAGAGTCTGTTGGAATTATATTAGCAATTACTGCATTATTTATGAAATCTTGCAGATAGGATGTCAAAACATTGTTTCTTCGACGATTCTTGAGGAAAGGTTGTATGTGATACAACCAGAAGGTTTTGTCTATCCTGAAATATGCTAATAAGTATGCAAAGCTCCAGCAATCCTTCTGAGGACTAGAGTGAGCATCTCGGAGTTGGAATGTATGCTTTGATGATGATCAAAGATTTTGGGTGTATACAAAGTTTATGAGAAACTTGTATTTCCAAAGAAGTGAGTGGGAGCACTATAGAATTTCTGATGAGTATATGTTGTTGACATATTAATGATCAGAAATGACGTAGAATTTCTGGAAAGCATATAGGGTTATTTGGAAAGTGTTTTCAATGGAAAACCTGGATTAAGCTACTTGAACATTGAGCATCAAGATCTATAAGGATAGATCAAAACGCTTAATAGTACTTTCAAATGAGCACATGCCTTGACGTGATCTTGAAGGTGTTCAAGATGGATCAGTCAAAGAAGGAGTTCTTGCCTGAGTTGTAAGGTATGAAGTTAAGACTTAAAGCTCGACCATGGCAGAATAGAGAGAAAGGAACGAAGGTCGTCCCCTATGCTTAAGACATAGGCTCTACAGTATGCTATGCTGTGTACCGCACCTGAAGTGTGCTTTACCATGAGTCAGTCAAGGGGTACAAGAGTGATCCAAGAATGGATCACAGGACAGCGGTCAAAGTTTTCCTTAGTAACTAGTGGACTAAGGAATTTTCTCAATTATGGAGGTGGTAAAAGAGTTCGTCGTAAAGGGTTACGTCGATGCAAGCTTAACACCTATCTGGATAGCTCTGAGTAGAGATACCGGATACGTATAATGGAGCAACAATTTAGAATAGCTCCAAGTAGAACAATTATTTGGAATAGCTCCAAATAGAACGTGGTAGCTGCATCTAGGAGATGACATAGAGATTTGTAAAGCACACACGGATCTGAAAGGTTCAGACCCGTTGACTAAAACCTCTCTCACAAGCAACATGATCAAACCCAAAACTCTTTGGGTGTTAGTCACATGGGGATGTGACCTTGAGTGTTAATCACATATCAATGTGAACTAGATTATTGACTCTAGTGCAAGTGGGAGACTGTTGGAAATATGCCCTAGAGGCAATAATAAATTGATTATTATTATATTTCCTTGTTCATGATAATCGTTTATTATCCATGCTAGAATTGTATTGATAGGAAACTCAGATACATGTGTGGATACATAGACAACACCATGTCCCTAGTAAGCCTCTAGATGACTAGCTCGTTAATCAATAGATGGTTACGGTTTCCTGACCATGGACATTGGATGTCGTTGATAACGGGATCACATCATTAGGAGAATGATGTGATGGACAAGACCCAATCCTAAGCCTAGCACAAGATCATGTAGTTCGTATGCTAAAGCTTTTCTAATGTCAAGTATCATTTCCTTAGACCATGAGATTGTGCAACTCCCGGATACCGTAGGAGTGCTTTGGGTGTGCCAAATGTCACAACGTAACTGGGTGGCTATAAAGGTACACTACGGGTATCTCTGAAAGTGTCTGTTGGGTTAGCACGAATCGAGATTGGGATTTTGTCACTCCGTGTAAACGGAGAGGTATCTCTGGGCCCACTCGGTAGGACATCATCATAATGTGCACAATGTGACCAAGGGGTTGATCACGGGATGATGTGTTACGGAACGAGTAAAGAGACTTGCCGGTAACGAGATTGAACAAGGTATCGGTATACCGACGATCGAATCTCAGGCAAGTAAAATACCGCTAGACAAAGGGAATTGTATACGGGATCGATTGAGTCCTTGACATCGTGGTTCATCCGATGAGATCATCGTGGAACATGTGGGAGCCAACATGGGTATCCAGATCCCGCTGTTGGTTATTGACCGGAGAACATCTCGATCATGACTACATGTCTCCCGAACCCGTAGGGTCTACACACTTAAGGTTCGATGACGCTAGGGTTATAAAGGAAGCTTGTATGTGGTTACCGAATGTTGTTCGGAGTCCCGGATGAGATCCCGGACGTCACGAGGAGTTCCGGAATGGTCCGGAGGTAAAGATTTATATATAGGAAGTCCTGTTTCGGCCATCGGGACAAGTTTCGGGGTCATCGGTATTGTACCGGGACCACCGGAAGGGTCCCGGGGGCCCACCGGGTGGGGCCACCTGCCCCGGGGGGCCACATGGGCTGTAGGGGGTGCGCCTTGGCCTACATGGGCCAAGGGCACCAGCCCCAAGAGGCCCATGTGCCTAGGGAACCCTAGAGGGAAGAGTCCTGAAGGGGGAAGGCACCTCCGAGGTGCCTTGGGGAGGATGGACTCCTCCCCCCCTCTTAGCCGCACCCCTTCCTTGGAGGAAGGGGCAAGGCTGCGCCTCCCCCCTCTCCCCTGCCCCTATATATAGTGGAGGGGAGGGAGGGCATCCATACCTGAGCCCTTGGCGCCTCCCTCCCTCCCGTGACACCTCCTCCTCTCCCGTAGGTGCTTGGCGAAGCCCTGCAGGATTGCCACGCTCCTCCATCACCACCACGCCGTTGTGCTGCTGCTGGATGGAGTCTTCCTCAACCTCTCCCTCTCTCCTTGCTGGATCAAGGCGTGGGAGACATCGTCGAGCTGTACGTGTGTTGAACGCGGAGGTGCTGTCCGTTCGGCACTAGATCATCGGTGATTTGAATCACGACGAGTACGACTCCATCAACCCCGTTCACTTGAACGCTTCCGCTTAGCGATCTACAAGGGTATGTAGATGCACTCTCCTTCCCCTCGTTGCTAGTCTCTCCATAGATAGATCTTGGTGACACGTAGGAAAATTTTGAATTTCTGCTACGTTCCCCAACAGTCAGATCCAAACGACGGTTTGAATCTGAAAAGAACCGCGAAACCATGGCGGTGCTACGGTGATCAAATCTAGCATAGGACAGAAGACAAGTATAATTCCTACGCAATACTACACTCCTTCATCCTACTCTTGCATAGATTTAGCCTAAGAATCTCTAGAACACACAAGTCTCCCCCCAAAACCTAGAGGCAAAGAACACAACAAAAATGAGAGGGAGTTGGGGAAAGACCTTGGTCCATGGCAAGAGCACGTGGTGGGGAACGATCCCACCGGACGGAATCACGGGAGGGCAGCCGGAGGCGGAGATCCGGCGACGGACGCTGACCCCGTTCTTGAGCGTGGGAGAGAGAGAGAGAGACGATGTGGGGGAACTGACGAATGGGTATGGGGGAGTTAGAACTCCCCCTGCCCGTCCTTATCCCCATGTGTCTATGACGGCGCGGTAGTACCACATGTCATCGCGGTAGTACCGCTTGGGCGGAAGTACCGCTCTCCCAGGCGGCAGTAAAAAATTATTGCCACGTGGGGGCGGTAGTACCGTGCTCCCCACACGCGGTAGTACCATAGCTGGCTAGGGTAGTACCGTGAGCTCAAGAAAAAAGCAGGTTTCAACAAAAGAAGAAGATCTTTGCAAGGAAACTTTTAGCACAAAGGACACCACAAGAGCACGCACAACCCAAAGGCAGAAAGACAACAAGAAACCACCAAGCGACACAACCTCTCAAAAGGAGAGGGCGGTGGCCGGAGCCACCTATGTTTGAGTTAGTTGGTATGGCACCCCGAAGAATTATCCTTGGGCCCATGACCAAAACTTGTCTTTGAAACACAAGTACCATCAAAAATGGCTAATGTGAAAGAGGTGATCGATTTATGCATAATGGGGGGAGGGAGAGTTCATTGAGAGAACAACACTCCCCCTATGTCCATGCCTACACCTAAACTAGACAACAAGTTGAGTGTGGTGGGGGGGCAAGGGTTCAGGTCACATTGCTCGAATCAATGATATTTAGCTCATGCCTTAACTCGCGAAATCTTGCTTCATCCAAGGGCTTTGTGAAAATATCTGCAAGGTTATCATGAGTGTTGACATACTTGAGCTCGATCTCCCCTTGCCTAATATGATCCCGGATGAAGTGATACCGAATCTCAATATGCTTCGTCTTGAAGTGTTGCACCGGGTTGAGAGAAATCTTGATGGCACTTTCATTGTCATACCAAAGAGGCACTTTGTCACAAATGACACCGTATTCCTTTAAAGTCTGCCTCATCCATAAGAGTTGTGCACAACAACTACTGGCCGCCACATATTCCGCTTCGGTGGACGAGAGAGACACACAACTTTGCTTCTTGGAAGACCAACTCACCAAAGAGCAACCAAGAAATTGGCACCCTCCGGAAGTGGACTTCCTATCCACTTTGTCTCCCGCCCAATCGGAATCCGTAAAACCTTCAAGCTTGAAGTTTGCTCCTCTTGGGTACCATAGGCCAAAGTTTGGGGTATGAGCCAAATATCGAAAGATTCGCTTGACCGCCACAAAGTGGCTTTCCTTTGGTGCGGCTTGAAACCGTGCACACATTACCACACTCAACATGATATCCGGTCTAGATGCACAAAGGTAAAGCAAGGACCAATCATAGAGCGATATACCTTTTGATCCACCGCTTTACCATTGGGATCAATTCAAGTTGGCACTTGGTAGGCATTGGAGTATCCGGCTTGACATCACTTAGCTTGAATCTTTTTAGCATGTCTTGAGTATATTTGGCTTGGTTGATGAAGGTACCTTCTCTTCTTTGTTTGATATCAAAACCAAGGAAGAACTTCAACTCTCCCATCGAAGACATCTTGAACTTAGAGGTCATGAGAGCGGCAAATTCTTCATTGAAAGCTTTGTTAGGGGAACCAAAGATAATATCATCAACATATAGTTGGCATACAAACAACTCCCCTTTGACCTTCTTAGTAAAAAGAGTGGGATCGATTTGCCCTACCTCAAATCCATGATCTTGTAACAACTCGGTAAGGTGGTCATACCACGCACGTGGGGCTTGTTTAAGGTCATAGAGTGCCTTATCGAGTTGATACACATGATCCGGGAAGTAGGGATCCTTGAACCCGGGGGGTTGTTTGACATAGACCAACTCATTAATAGGACCATTAAGAAAAGAACTTTTCACATCCATTTGTTGCAACTTAAAGTTGTGATGGGAAGTATAAGCAATCAACAAACAAATGGATTCAAGGCGAGCAACGGGAGCAAAGGTTTCACCGTAGTCGATACCCTCGACTTGGGAGTAGCCTTGTGCTACCAATCTTGCCTTGTTGCGAATGATGTTCCCATGAGCATCTTGCTTGTTCTTGAAAATCCACTTGGTTCCAATGACGTTATGGTTCCCCGATGGCCTTGGCACCAACCTCCAAACCTTGTTGTACTCGAAGTTATTGAGCTCTTCATGCATGGCATTGAGCCAATCCGAGTCTTCGAGCGCCTCATAGACCTTTTGGGGTTCAACACAAGAGACAAACGCGTGATGTTCACAATAGTTTGCTAATTGTCTACGAGTGCTTACCCCCTTTCTTAGGCTTCCAACCAAATTTTCCATGAGATGGCCTTTGGTGGTGAGCTTGGAAGCAATCTTCACGGCACGGCGCTCTAATTCCTCGTCGGATGTGGAAGGAGGAGGGTTAACTTGATTATCTTGAGCGACGTCTTGAGCTTGTTCTTGATCTGGAGCTTGCTCATGATCTTGTACTTGCTTGAGGGGGAGAACTTGACCTTGGGCATCATTTGGAGGTTCACCACGATCTTGAGATTGATCTTGTCCTTGGTCTTGTTCACGAGGTTGAGGGCCTTCATTTTGTTCTTCGGAAGCGTGTGGGTCTTGGGGAGGTGATGGCTCCACTTGAGTGGAGCATTGTCCTTCTCCTTCGGCCACAAGGGGTTCCTCAATGGGTAGAATATGACCAATACCCATTCTCCTTATGGCTTGGGGAGGAATTTCATCACCTACATCACAAGTACCACTTTGCTCCACTTGGGAGCCGTTATTTTCGTCAAACTCCACGTTACACGTCTCCTCAATGAGTCCGGTGGACTTGTTGAGAACACGGTAAGCATGAGAGTTTGTAGCATAACCAACAAATATGCCCTCATAAGCTCTAGCCTCAAATTTAGACAAACGAACACCTTTCTTGAGAATGAAACACTTACACCCAAACACCCGAAAGTACTTGAGATTGGGCTTGTTGCCGGTGAGTATCTCATAAGGAGTCTTGTTCAAGTCTTTGCGGAGATAGAGCCGATTGGATGCATGACATGCGGTGTTGATGGCTTTGGCCCTAAAGTTGTATGGAGACTTGAACTCCACCATCATGGTCCTTGCCGCATCCATCAACGTCCGGTTCTTCCTCTCCACAACACCATTTTGTTGAGGGGTATATGGTGCAGCATATTGATGCTTGATCCCCTCATCACTAAGAAACTCATCCAAGGTGTAGTTCTTGAACTCGGTGCCGTTGTCACTTCTTATTGTCAAGATGTTTGCATCATGTTGTCGTTTAGCTTCATTTGCAAAGTCGATGACGGTTTGTTGAGTTTCACTCTTCCTCTTGAAGAAATATACCCATGTGTATCTTGAATAATCATCCACAATTACCAAGCAACACTTTCTTCCCCCAAGACTATCAAAGGATGGAGGCCCAAAGAGGTCCATGTGAAGGATCTCCAAGGGTCTCTTCGAGTAGATGATAGTTGTGGGAGGGTGAGCCGTCTCATGAAGCTTTCCTTCGATACAAGCACTGCACGCACGATCTTTGGCAAAACTAACATTTGTTAGTCCACGGACATGGTCCCCCTTGAGAAGACTTTGCAAAGATCTCATATTTACGTGGGCTAAACGGCGATGCCAAAGCCATCCCACATCAACTTTAGCCATTAGGCATGTCGCGGTCTTAGTGGGTTGCTCCGAAAATTTAATCACATAGAGACCGTTCTCGACATGCCCAACAAAGGCTACTTTAAGAGTCTTGCTCCACAAGAGGGCCACGGTATCAATATCAAAGAAGGTGGCAAAGCCCATGAGTGCAAGTTGACGAACGGAAAGCAATTTGAACGCAAGGGACTCAACAAGCATGACTTTCTCGATCGTTAGATCATGAGAAATGACAACCTTGCCAAGACCCAATACCTTAGAATGTGAGGCATCACCCCACTCGACATTGGTGGGCATAGATGGGATCTTTTGCATGCCCACCACCAAGTCCTTGCTCCCGGTCATATGATTTGTTGCTTCACTATCGAGCAACCATGATCCCCCACCGGAAGCAAACACCTACAAGAGATCAATGCTTGGTTTTAGGTACCCATTTAGTAATGGGTCCTTTGATGTTAGTAACAAGGGTCTTAGGAACCCAAATAGACCATTCAATGTACTCATAGGAAGAACCAACAAATTTAGCATAAACATGCCCATCACTAGCACGGCACAACACATAAGAGGGGTTAAAGTCGCCGACTTTGTTGGGAGAGATGGCTTTGCCCTTTTTGGCATCACCACTCTTCGCATTGTTCTTCTTCTCCTTAGGAGCACCCTCTCCCTCCTTCACAAAAGTTTTCTTAAGCGGGGGAGGTCGTTTGGTCTTGTTATTCTTCTTCTCGTTCTTCTTCTTGTTCTTGGACTTGGGTGAGAACCCAACTCCCTCCTTGCCCACAACTTCCTTTTGATTGCTCAAAAGGTCATTTAGGTTCTTCTCACCTTGTATGCATGACACAAGACCTTTCTCGAGTTGTTCCTTCAACTTGGCATTCTCCTCCACAAGATGCACATGCTCACAACACGGGTTAGTAGCATTTGCATTATCAATTAAGACCATGTGAGGAAATGTGGCCTTTTCCTTGGTTAGCTTAACTTGGAATTGAGCATGAGACTCCTTGAGGTTTGCATGAGCACCTTTCAAGACCTTGTGGGCCTTGTCAAGTACATCAAACTCCTCCTTGAGTCTAGCATGATCAACCCCAAGTTTATCCTTCTCGGAAGATAGCACACGAGACACAACAAAAGCATGATCAAGAACTTTCTTTAATTTGGCATGGTCATCGTTTTGTGACTCCTCAAGAGCCAAACGATGCCCACGCTCTTCCTCAAGAGCATTAGAGAGATCTGTATCTCATCGGCATAGTCACGACTATGACCTTCCATCTTAGAGATGGTTTCTTCGTGAGCCTCGATCATGTCATTGGCTTCACCAAGTTGTTCCAAGAGAGCAACGAAGTGCTTCTTGGATTTTCCCTTGAGCTTACTCATGAAGGACTCAAATTCATTTACCTCCTCATTAGACCCCTTACCATCATCAAAGCCAACCGTCAAAGAAGGATTAGGAATAATGGTGGTTTTGATGTTGGGGGTTACCTTGTTAGTGGCTTTAGCCATGAGGCACTTGGCGGTGATGTTCTCATTGGGTGAGTCGAAGAGAGACACCCGGGGAGTTGTGGCAATGGCAACGGATGCCATAGCCATTGCGTCACTATCTTCATCATCATCGTCATCCTCACGGTATTCTTCTTGAACCACCAACTTGTGAGTAGGAGTCTTCTTGGTGAAGTTGTTCTTGTTGGGGAAGGACTTGGCTTTGTCTTTTCGGATGAACTTGCCACCATTGTCTTCCCGCTTCTCATAAGGACAATCCGCAATGAAGTGGCTCACATTGCCACAGTTGAAACAAGTTCTAACTCGTTGCTTGCCCTTGAGGCCACTTGAGTTGTTCTTGTTGAAGTTGGGTCTTGTATTCTTCTTTCTCCAAAATTGTCTTGAGGCAAGAGCCATGTGCTCATGATAATCATATTTCGTGTCTTCGGGGTTGCTCTCCTCATCTTCCTCTTCTTTCACACTAACCTTGGCCTTCAAGGCAAGGTTGGGCTTATTTGCCCTTTGAGAACGGAGCACCGCATTGTCGGCGGTCTTGTCCAAGATGCTCATTGCAACGAACTCATCCAACACTTTGCTTGAGGTCATGGAGTGGAAGTCCGGTCTTTGACGAATGAAGGAGGACATGGCCTTGTTGTAGGGCATCATGGCCTTGAGGAACTTGCGCTTGATCCAATTGTCATCCGTGTCCTCGCTCCCATGATCTCGGAGTGAGACCGCGAGTTTGGTCACTCTTCAAAAGAGCTCACGAGGTTCTTCATCTTCTTTCATTGCAAACTCATCGGCTTCATCTTGCACCACTTCATAGTTGGAGCGTTGAATGCTAGCACTTCCTAGATAGAGAGACACAACACATTGCCATGCATCTTTAGCCACGGCATGAGGTCGAAGATGAGGGAGATCTTCGGGAAGGATTGCATCTTGGATGATGAAGAGAGCACTCTCATTGAATTGATTATCCACGGCTTCTCGAGGGGTGAAGTTGCTTGGGTCATGTGGATAGAAACCTTCTTCAATGATTCTCCAAAGATTAGTATTCACATGTTTTAAATGATGCTTGAAACGATAAACCCAAGAGTCAAAATCCTCATTTTTCACAAACTTAGGAGGAGGACCGGCATGATTTAAATGAGTAGAGGGAATTGGTCCACCATAAGTAGGAGGTTCCACATGGGCAAAGATGCCGGAGCCATTTCTACCACTCGTAGAAGGACCCTTTTCACTGTTAGCTTCCCCCTTGTCGGAGGTAGCATCCGTCACCTTGTTAGTGGGATCACCCACTTTCATCGGCAAGGTGGACAGTTTAAGTCCTTCTAGAAATTTAGTAAACATGCATTCAACCTCGGTCGTCATGGAGTTTTTCAATGTGTCCAAAGCCACATTGAATTCCTCACGGGAGACCGAGGTTCCCCCATCGGCCGTAGACAAGATAGGATTCACACCGGAGTGCTCCTCTGCACCGTCATTGGTGTCAACCATACTCTTTGGGCGGCAAAGTCCTTAATAAAGAGATGAGGCTCTGATACTAATTGAAAGGATCGATATAGTTGACTAGAGGGGGGTGAATAGGCAACTAACAATTTTTAAACTTTTCTTTACCAATTTAAACTTTGTAAGAAAATAGGTTGTCCAGATATGCAACTAAGTGAGCAACCTATATGATGCAATAACAACTAGCACATAAGCAAGCAATGAATACAACACAAGTAAGCTTGCAAAAGTAAAGGCACGAAATAACCAAGAGTGGAGCCGGTGGAGACGAGGATGTGTTACCGAAGTTCCTTCCTTTTAAAGGGAAGTACGTTTCCGTTAGAGCGGTGTGGAGGCACAATGCTCCCCAAGAAGCCACTAGGGCCACCGTAATCTTCTCACGCCCTCACACAATGCGAGATGCCATGATTCCACTATTGGTGCCCTTGAAGGCGGCGACCGAACCTTTACAAACAAGGTTGGGGCAATCTCCACAACTTAATTGGAGGCTCCCAACGACACCACGAAGCTTCACCACAATGGACTATGGCTCCGAGGTGACCTCAACCGTCTAGGGTGCTCAAACACTCAAGAGTAACAAGATCCGCTAGGGATAAGTGGGGGGAATCAAATCTCTCTTGGTGGAAGTGTAGATCGAGGCCTTCTCAACTAATCCCGAGCAAATCAACAAGTTGATTGGCTAGGGAGAGAGATCGGACGAAAATGGAGCTTGGAGCAACAATGGAGCTTAGAGGTGGAAGAGGTAGTCAACTAGAGGTAGGAGACGCCCCTTTTATAGTCATGGAAGAGATCCAAACGTTATCCACATGTTCAGCCTGCGACATGCGGTACTACCGCTCCAGGAGCGCGGTACTACCGCAAGGCCACGCGGTACTACCGTGATGGACCACGGTACTTCCACGGCAGCAGCAGAGGCTGGGACTTGCCTGACTGAGAGTAGTACTTCCGCTAGCGCGGTACTACCGCTCCCCGTTGCGGTACTACCGCAAGACAGGAAAGTCCAAGCCTATGAGGAGCGCGGATGAAAAGAAATACATCCGTGCCTACTTCCGCTGAAAACGAAATAGTGCAAAAATCCGACGCGGTACTACCGCTAAGACGCGGTATTACCGTAAACTAGCTGAGCCAGGCCGCGCGCGGTACTACCGCGCACGAGGCGCGGTACTACCGTTGAGGCGCGGATGTAAAAAATTACATCTGCTCCTACTACCGCGATGCAGCGGTACTAGGTATGAGGGCCACGGTACTATGACTCTAGGGGAGCAGTACTACCGTGGCCTCCCGCGGTAGTACCGCGCTGGACGTGCGGTACTACCATGTGGGTGCGGATGTAAAAAATTACATCCGCCCCAACTACCGTACCGGAGCAGCACTAGGCCTGGGAGCCACGGTACTAAGGCTCCAGAGGAGCGGTACTATCGTGAACCCCAACGGTACTACCGCAGGTGCTTGCGGTACTTCCGCTCCATAGAGCAGTACTACCGCAAGTACAACAGTAGCCGTCAGAGCAAGCACAAAGAGGATAACGGAGAAACGCTCCAAAGTGCAAGGGAAAGGTGGAGGCAAGGAAGGAAACGTGTACGTGATGATTCCACCCGGACCTTTCCGACGCGGACCCCCTCTTAATAGTACGGCTCTCCTACGACTCAAATCCACCAAAGAGAAACGTAGAACAACACCGTCTTCAATAGTATTCGAGGGGCACCGAATCGTCTCGTGCCTAGTAATGAAGCGTCTAAGAAACTCAAGGCACACGATTAGTCCGCAAAAGCATTGTCATCAATCACCAAAACACCTAAGGGATAAATATGCCCTTACAGACGTGGGTCAACCCATCGGCTGCGGCGGCGGCGGAGAAGGCGGCGGGGTCGTCGGCTTCGGCCATGGCGGTGGCGGACGGTGCCCAGGGGGGAGGGAGGGGGCATGTCACGAGCGGGCGGTCGCGAGCAGACGGGCGGGGAAATGAAATAAACGGGCGGTTGGTGGTTTCGCGAGCGGGCGCGGTTTTACATCAGATGTATCTTGTGATGCAAATTTGCATCACGAAGTGTTGTATTTTACATCTCCGGGAGGCGGTGATGTAATTTTTTTTACATATGGACCATATGTTGGAGCAGCCTTTTTTCTCTCGAAGCTCAAAAGTTAATTATTTTTACATATGGACCGTCTATTGGAGATGCTCTAATAAAGTTCAATATAGCTCCATGGTTAGAGCATGTCCCCTCAAACGTCTCACACGCCAGCATAAGAGAGAATAAAAAAGTGACCCAATCGAAACCCTCATATCATCTCTGTACGCCGGGACTGTTTGTAAATCCCCATGTTCACATCAAATATGAGGAAGATACGACATTGACACCAAATATGAGGAGGATATGAGGCCTTGTGAACGTGCCCGGTCGGTCCGCCACGACGCGGCCTGCCCTGAACCATCTTTTCTCTTTTTTTATTCTTTCTTTTCTTTCGCTTTCTTCATCTCTATCAATCACATCGGACATATAAGGAAGAAAATAAGAAATATGGCTGCACAAAATGGAAAATTTACCATGCACGGGACCTCCCGTGCATGGTCGAGCCGCTCATTCCGGCGCTGAGACGCGCGCTCGAAATGCAGCATATAATATTCTAACTAGTGGTTGGGGCCCGCCATTGCGGCCTCTTGAGAGGAAGTTGTGCGTGTATCTCTCCCTCTTAAAGAATAAACCTCAATTTCATCTCAAAATTAGAAAACAAAACTTTCTCATAAACCTGAATATCACATCCATCTCAAAAAGAAAAAGAAAAGGCCTAAAAAACATTCTTAAAATGAAAAAGAAACAAAAGTCTCACTTTCATCTTTCAAAAATAATCTCAAAAAAACTTTTCTCAAAAGAAAAAAAGCTCTCAACTTCATCATCCAAAAAAATTAAAAAGTTTTTAGTTTCATCTTCCAAAAAAAGTCAAAAAGTATTTTGCCACGCCCAACCAGCATGTGCCACGTGGTCATGCTGGTTGGCCACCATTCTCCCGTAGCTTAATGTGTTTGATGATTCTTCTTAGCATTGCTCTGTATAATACCTATTTATCTTGTTAGATACGCTGCAGACTTGTGTGTCAACATTGGCAGGGAAATAGTGTTGCGTCAGTCATGCTCTGCCCATCCACTATCCCACAGAGAACCTAGCACTTTATTTCTTGAGATATATTAATTCACTGATACCTTTTAATGAAAACTCTATTTCTAAATGTTTTTATATATTTGAATTCATGACGGCGAGATCTTTAAAACAAGAGCAATCTTAATATATTTTAAACATATTTCATTCATTTCATAATAACATATTTCACTCATTTTAAAACAAATTTCACACGTTTCAAAACAGATTTCACTAACTTCATATAAGATATTTCACTCATTTTAAAAAATATTTTTAAATAACATATTCCCCTCATTTCAAAAAATATTTTATAATATAATCTTTCACTCATTTCATAATAACATATTTCACTCATTTCGAAATAACATTTCTCACTCATTTTAAAACAGATTTCACACATTTCAAAATAAAATTTACTTATTTAATCTAAGATATTTCACTCATTAAAAAAATTTCATAATAACATATTTCACGTATTTCAAAAAGATTTTATAATAGCAAAATTCACTCATCTCATCATAACTTATTCCACGGCCGGCGGCGGCGGCGGCGGAGGTCGAGGAACGGCTCCTTGGCTATTGGAGAACGCCCGCAGCCATGGCTGTGAATCGTCGGCCCGAGCCGCCACGGCTGCCTTCAAGATTTTGGCCGGCCGAGCCACACTTTCAGCCGGGTTGCGACCGCGATTCGCTGGCCGTTTTCCTCCGCCTCGTGTATTCGTCGCCTTCGTCGGAACCGCCGGCGTGAATTTAGGCCGGCGGGCGGGGGACGCCGACATGGACACGGTCGCGGAGGGCGAGTTCGTTGCGGCGGCAGCGACGACGGCGACATGGGTCAGCCCATCGGCTGCGGCGGCGGCGGAGAAGGCGGCAGGGTCGTCGACTTCGGCCATGGCGGTGGCGGAAGGTGCCGGGAGGGACGGGGGGATGGGCATGTCGCGAGCGGGCGGTCGCGAGCGGACAGGTGGGGAAATGAAATGAACGGGCGGTTGGTGGTTTTGCGAGCGGCCGCGGTTTTACATCAGATGTATCTCGTGATGCAAATTTGCATCACGAAGTGTTGTATTTTACATCTCCGGGAGGCGGTGATGTAATATATTCTTTTACATATGGACCATCTATTGGAGCAGCCTTTTCTCTCGAAGCTCAAAAGTTGGTTATTTTTACATAGGGATCGTCTATTGGAGATGCTCTAATAAAATTCAATATAGGTC
>NC_041391.1:531273276-531281432 GCF_002162155.2 Triticum dicoccoides | reverse complement strand
AACGTCTCACACGCCCGCATAAGAGAGAATGAAAAAGTGACCCAATCGAAATCCTCATATCATCTTCGTACGCCGGGACTGTTTGTAAATCCTCATGTTCACATCAAATATGAGGAAGATACGACATATTGACACCAAATATGAGGAGGATATGAGGCCTTGTGAACGTGCCCGGTCGGTCCGCCACGACGCGGCCTGCCCTGAACCATCTTTTCTCTTTTTTTTCTTTCTCTTTCTTCATCTCTATCAATCACATCAGACATATAACGAAGAAAATAAGGAATATGGCTGCACAAAATGGAAAATTTACCGTGCTCGGGACCTCCCGTGCATGGTCGAGCCGCTCATTCCGACGCTGAGATGCCCACTCGAAATGCAGCATATAATATTCTAACTAGTGGTTGGGGCCCGCCATTGCGGCCTCTTGAGAGGAAGTTGTGCGTGTATTTCTCCCTCTCAAAGAATAAACCTCAATTTCATCTCGGAATTAGAAAACAAAACTTTCTCATAACACCTGAACATCACATCATCTCAAAAATAAAAATAAAAAGCCTAAAAAACATTCTTAAAATAAAAAAGAAACAAAAGTTTCACTTTCACCTTTCAAAAATAATCTCCAAAAAAACTTTTCTCAAAAGAAAAAAAGCTCTCAGTTTCATCATCCAAAAAATTTAAAAAGTTTCTTAGTTTCATCTTTTAAAAAAGTCAAAAAGTTTTTTGCCACGGCCAACCAGCATGTGCCACGTGGTCATGCTGGTTGGCCACCATTCTCCCGTAGCTTAATGTGTTTGATGACTCTTCTTAGCATTGCTCCGTATAATACCCACTTATCTTGTTAGATACGATGCAGACTTGTGTGTCAGCATTGGCAGGGAAATAGTGCTGCGTCAGTCATGTTCTGCCCATCCACTATCCCACAGAGAACCTAGCACTTTATTTCTTGAGATATATTAATTCACTGATATCTTTTTATAAAAACTCTATTTCTAAATGTTTTTATATATTTGAATTCATGACGGTGAGATCTTTAAAACAAGAGCAATCTTAATATATTTTAAACATATTTCATTCATTTCATAATAACATATTTCACTCATTTTAAAACAGATTTCACACGTTTCAAAACAGATTTCACTAACTTCATATAAGATATTTCACTCATATTAAAAAATATTTGTAAATAACATATTCCCCTCATTTCAAAAAATATTTTATAATAAAATCTTTCACTCATTTCATAATAACATATTTCACTCATTTCGAAATAACATTTCTCACTCATTTTAAACATATTTCACACATTTCAAAACAAAATTTACTTATTTAATCTAAGATATTTCACTCATTAAAAAAGGTTTCATAATAACATATTCCACGTATTTCAAAAAGATTTTATAATAGCAAAATTCACTCATTTCATCATAACTTATTTCACTCATTTCATAATAGTGTATTTCAGTCACTAAAACAGATTTAACATATTTCAAAATAGATTTCACTCATTTCATATAAGATATTTCACTCAGTTTTATATTGGGTGAAATAGGTTTGTAATGAAATAGGTTGGTTTCACATCTTTCAATCGAAATAGGTTTTTTATTACATTTTTCTAGTGAAATAGGTTCGTTTGACTTATGGAATGTGAAATGTTGAAATTTAAACGTATTTGGAATGTATCCAAGATTGATCTTGTTCTAAATGTCTTGGCACAAGGAGTCTAAATATATAAAAAGTTACAAAAATGAGTTCATAGTTTAAAAGATATGAGTGATTTAAATTCTCTATAATAAAATAAAGTCTATGAATTTGTTTCAGACGTGCGCATGTCATAGTTGAACTGTGACCAGAAAAAGAGATAAAGATGATACATGCATGCGGAAAACTCAAAACGGTGCCCGGGCTCATCTGCTCCCTCTCAGCAAAAAATTCAAAAAAAAACTAGAAAAATTCAAAAAATTCCAATTTTTTTGTGGTGGTAGATAATTTGACGCGTGAGGTGCGCCCCAAAATTCAACTCATTTGGACATCTGAGCACCTCTCGGCAAAAAAGACAAATCGGGTCAAAACAGTGCGTGAACAGTAAACATTTTTACAGACCCTGATTTTGTCTTTTTTGCCGAGAGCTGCTCAGATGCTCAAATGAGCTGATTTTTGGGGCGCATCTCAAACTTCAAATTATCTACCATCACAAAAAAATTGGAATTTTTTGAATTTTTTAGTATTTTTTTGAATTGTTTTCTAAGCGTGGGTGCAGATGAGCCTGGGTGCAGATTAGCCGCACCCCAAGCATGCACCCTTTGCATGGCGGCGTGACATAAAGTGATTGATGGTCTGCCATAATACACTGCTATATTAGTGCAGGAATGATAAATACTACTTCTTCCGTCTCAAATTTTTTGTCTTAGATTCGTCTAAATATGGATGTATCTAATATTAGAATGTGACTTGATACATTCTATTTAGATAAATCTAGGATAAAGTTTTTGGAACGGAGAAAGTACTTGTATAGGGGAGGCTGGTTTGCATGCTCTGGAATCTCCAAGTGAGCCAACGGCAGATGCATGCACGGGGCGGGAGAATCCCTTTTCTCTATGCTGCATGCATAGACAAATAGAGGATCAAGACAGACAGGTCCGGAGGCACTGAACGGGCTCTTAGGACGCAATTTGTGACTCACATGGTACGATTTCTGAAAATAGATTGCTTGGTTGAATTAAAAAGAGTCAGAGAGCCCACCACTACCCCCATCCAGATATTTCTAGAGGAATTTTTTTAAGGGAAAAAATGAAGGTCCTCTTCCTGTTCGCTAGATGCCATAGAGAGTGTGGAGAAAATGATGCAAAGAGAAGATGAGGAGGAGAGGTGTGGTGCGATTTTTTCCCGGCGTCTAGCATCGTTTAAATAGCGGGCGGACGCTAGGAGCTAAATGGCGTTGTGTTTAATGTCGTCTGGTTCGCGAACGAACGTGTTGACCAGAGTAGGTTTCTCGGCACACACGCGAGTTTAGTGGAGGCGGGTGGACAATTTGTATCCGTTTGAATGGGGGAGGAGGCATGCTCAGTCGGGTGTGCAGCGGCCGACGCTCTCTCGGCCGGTGCGCCACTTCAATGCCGGAAGTGAGAGGTCGCGACCGCTCTGGGCCGGTATTAATACGAAGCAGACGCTCTATAGCTGCATGAATGCGGCCAGCTGGCGTCGGGTGGGACTGTGCCCGCAACCACCCCTGGCACAAACACACACACTTTATGTCTGGTTTGTGGAAAAGCACGTCCGGACTGCCATGCGAACAGAGGTAGGACCGCATTGGATGGCAAAACAAATCCGATATGTGCGGTCCAGACGGTTGCAGGGGATTTGAGGGTCGGCGTTGTAGATGCCCTAAGACCACCAGTTCCAAAAATAGAGGCAATGCAAAGAAGGCTAATGATGAATGTTATTTTTATACTCCTCTAACCCGAGTATAAACAGAAATAATTCATTAAAACTGAAATATTCGCTCCAATATTGGTATTAATGACTAATGAACGCAAAGGATTAAAAATATCTGATGTTTATTTTGTTTCCACAGGAAATGGGCTATTTATGGATTAAATCAAGCCAATATATGGAAATGAGTAAAGTGAAGATAGAGGAGATCAGGTAGGAGGCGCACAAGAGGAAACCGAGCAAACGAAGACCTTTCACACGACTACGCCCGCTCGTATGGGCGGTCGTATGGCGGGACACCCGTGACGTCTGATCCACCTATACAACCTTTATAAAGGGACCGGTGCCAAATGAGCACCAGAACATCACAGAACATCTCAGAACATGCCAGTCATCGCCATCTTCACCATAGCCATCTCCATCTACCCTAGCCATTACCATTTCCCATATCCATAGTCACAACCTTCACCACCACCATAGTTCTCATCAATCTGGTCATACTTATAATCGTGTGTCACACACGACATCCATTATAAGACATATTATCAATCAATCAATCTTCATGATGTGTTCTTCGATGAGTTCTTCATGTGATCTTATCTCCACGTGTGAGTAGTTCGATAAGGTCATGGGTTGAGGCAAGGGCCTTGCAACCTGATGTATTTTTTGGAGGGGTCAATGGAAGTGCTTTGAACTAACATCACGTATGCGTAGAAAAAATTGATCCATAGTTCTCTCTTGTCTTGTTCGCCTTCTTCATCTCTGTGGGTACTCAGGATCATGGAGAGCGAGTCATGGAGAGGCTAAGGGAAGGGAGACCGTGAAGTGTTATTCGGAACACCATTGACAAAAATATTTAGTACGGTAACATGGATCCTATCTTTGGGGATTCAAGAGATGTAGTCATTAAACGCCCAATGCTTGTGTCAGACTATTGCAATCTTAATTACTGGGGCAAACCCGTGTAAGGCCTTCGGTTGGACAACTAATTCTTGATGCAGGACACGTGTCGGTCAAGACATAATTTGAACACAACCCCCACTTCGAGATGTAGCAAACACATCTTGATGGATAACTTACAGAACACAAATTAAGATCATGATGGCCGCGACACGAATATATACTTGTCAGTAAAAGTCCTCATACAAATGCCGGTTTTCATTATTGGTGTTTTTAGTGTGAGTTTGATTTATGATCCGGTCAAAAGCTGGAACCTAATTCTCTGGCAAAAACTTGTTTGAGATCCTAGCTTAAAGGGCACCTTGCTTTTGAGGGTTCAATAACTTAGGGTCATCTATGGGACAAAGACTATAATTCTTTCTGTTCCATTTCTGAAGCACTAACAGCGTGTTTGGTAATATTTGGGAAGGGGAATGGAAGTTTAGAGTAGGGAGTTGTATTGAGATTAGACATGGGATGAGACATTTTATTCTCAATCCTCTGTTTGGCACATAATAGAAATTATGTGTGAGATTTGAGGAGAAAATGTATTCCCTTGTTTGTTTCATGGGAATTGGCGAGGGACTAGACATGGGAAGTTAACGTAAGTTGTGATGAAGGGTTAAGATTGACTCACTAAAACAATTTCCTTTCAACTTCCACCCCCTCCCCTGTTAATAAAATGGTGGGAGTTGGAGTCTAAAGTCCCATGCCTATTCCCCTCTGAATTTCCAATCCCTTGATCCAAACAGTAGATTAGAAGTCTCATACCCCTTCAATTCTCATTCCCTAGATCTAATTACCTCCAACCAAACACGCAAAGGAAGTAATCAGCCAAGGGCACTGGTAAGACCGATACCTAGGAAAAGCCTAATGGCGATGCCACTAAGAGCATTTGATGAGGTTATTCTCCCACTTGATAGGCCCATTTAGGCCTGAGCCCACATACTATGTATACCAAAGATAACATCAGGAACATAATGGGTTTTACTCGGCATGGGTCACCCATGAGGATAATTCTTTCACTCAACTCATAATGAAAATGATACATCTTTACTCGGATGGACTTCACTCGGTTCACAGAAGCCGAACGGCCAGAAGCATTAATTGAGATATTACAAAGCCTTGAAGCCCGTTACAACTAGCAATTAAAGCGTTCGTTACCGCCAAGCGTGGACATGTTTATCTCACTTTATGGGCCAACGGACTGATGGAACACCATGTTCAAAACATGTCCTGGACGGATGCAGACGGTTTGAAAGTCAGCGTTAGAGATGCCTAAAAGCTCCTTGGCGCAACACCAGTCGACCCTTGCCAGGGTGCTCCTATTTGGCGCGTTCAGCGCCGCAGAAGCCAGCCGGCGCCCACTGCAGCGCCTAGTGGGCTGGCCCATGAATGCGCAACGCAGTACACTGAATTATAGCGCAAAAATCCATGCGAAAAAGTTCATTATTCGGTCAATTACTATATCGCTTAGATTCTTGTGTTATCTGAAAATAATTTGGAAAAAGATTTTTAATGAAAAAATGTTCATTAAATTTTGAAAAAGTTCATGAATTTCAAGAAAAAGTTCATTGATTTTGAAAAAAAGTTCATCAATTTGAAAAAATGTTCATTGATTTGAAAAAGTTCATCGATTTTTGAAAAAAGTTCATGATTTTTTGAAAAAAGATCATCGAATTGGAAAAAAAGTTCATCAAAATTGAAAAAAGTTCACCAATTTTGAAAAAAAAGTTCATCAAATTTAAGAAAATTTCACCGACTTTGAAAAAAGTTCAACAATTTTTAAAAAGTGATCAATTTTGGAAAAAAGTTCATCGAATTAAAAAATGTATTTTGAAAAATAAAGAAAAAAGGGAAAAAATATGAATGAATAGAAACAGAAATAAAAATCAAAACAAAAACCGGTTCAGAAAAAACCGACAACTAAAAAAGAAAAAAACGGCTGGAGAAAGTATAAAAGAAGAAAAGTAAATCGATTACCACAACGTTTGGTCACACCGATTGGTTAGTGTGGGTTACACTTGCGGCACCTGAAGCGCTAAATAGGAAGACCGACGCCTGAAGCGCTACCGTAAATTATGTGGTTTGCAGGTTCACCCTCGAAGCGGCTCATTTGCCGTGCGTTGTGTGACGTTGGGCCGCTGACATGTGAGCCAGGTCTTGATCAGGTCCACACGTCCGTGATAGAATGGCAGGTCCCGAACGGTAGAGGATCCTCCTCCTTGCACCCTCTGATTCGCTCGCGCACTAAGAGCATCTCCAATAGCTTGTGTATAATTGGATGTCTATATATCCATATAGACAATGGTCTAAAAAGATTCTCTCATATAGACATTCAGTTTTGCAACAGAACGTCTATATACAAAACATCTATATTCTCTTTCTAATATTTTAGTATTATTTTGTAACTACCAATTCAACTACCATTTTAACAGTAATTCAACATTTTTCTTATTACAATGTTAACGGCTACTTTTCAAACGGCTATATTTTCAACAGACACTTTTCAAACGGCTCTATTTTCAACGGCTCTATTCCAACGGCTATATTCCAGGCCTATATATACCACCCCTTCTCACCTCTCTCAAATCATTCCATCTTGTGCTTGTCTCATCTCTCTTTCGAGTCCGTCTGTCTCCTCTCCTACAACACAATGAGTGAAACAGTGTTTGTTTTGGATATGCTCATGAAGTCGTCATCGTCTTCATCGGACGACGACGAACTAATTCTTGCAGCATTTGCGGAGCGCGATGAGGAAGAGGAGGCAAATGCTCGACGTCATGGCGGTTCCACGCTGGGACGGCAGTATTTGTATCGCGGAAGAGATGCATGATTTGTTCTACTGTGGGACAACTACTTCAAAGAAAATCCCACCTTTCCCGAAAGTTATTTTCATCGAAGGTTAGTATTACTACAATATTCTTGTATAAAACAAGTGCCCGGGCTTGCTGCACAAATAAAAAGGATATTAAACTCTCACAAAACATATGAAAGTTTAGAACCAAACTAAAAAGATGGATGCGTACCTGCTGAGCGATAGTCACCCCACTTTGGTTTCTATTAAGAATTTGCTGATAGTATCCACAAAACTTACTGACTTGTTTATTAATAGTGCTCCAACGACAAGTGATTGCATTTTGAACACGCACCGGCCATGACACTTTCTTGCGCGTGCTGTAGTAACCATAAATCCTACCCCGGTAAGAATTTGATGATTGATCTGTCCCTATCACAACATCCAAACTGGTGTGCAACCATGCTGCCACCAACAATTCATCCTCTTGACTAGACCAATTCTTTCCTTTAGTGGATTTTGCTTTGGCAGATGCAGACACTTCTTGAGTTGGTGGCATCTCTTGCTCCCCAACTGGACTATGTGGCACTTGTGGTGATACACCGAAGTTCAACATGTCGAGAAAACGCTCGTCTCCTTCCATCTGCAAAAAATGGCAGAAATTTCATATGACAATACATCAACAGTAGCAGCATACAGGGGCAGCAAAATTCACTCTTGATCTTCAGTAGCAGCATACAATTTCATATGACAATACATCACCAAACTAGCATCAACAATATCAATCTTCAGTGTGCACACATGTTTAGCAGCAAAATTCAGCATGCACACATATTTAGCAGCAGCAGTGGCAGCCCCCTCCCTCGACCCAAACGCGGCGGCGACGGCGACCCCGCCCTCGACCTAGACGCGGCGGCAACGGCGACCCCGCCCTCGACCCAAACCCCCCACCGCAGCGCCCCCTCCCTCCACCCCAATCCCCGAGCAGCGCCTC
>NC_041391.1:531268202-531272608 GCF_002162155.2 Triticum dicoccoides | reverse complement strand
CCCGAGCGGCGCCCCCTCCCTCGACCCAGACATGGCAGTGGTGGCGACCCATATGCCGCGGCGGCGGCGATGGCGACCCATATGCGGTGGCGGCAACGGCTAGATCCACAAAGGTTGGATCCTATCCTCTCATCCCTCTCTCGCCGGGAGGAGAAATTGAGCATATCTCGCCTCGGGATGCTGTGGTGTGGAACAACGACGACCTCGCGGCGGCGTCCTCTTCGTCTCCAGAGCAAGCGACTTGGCGGGAGAGAGGGCGACGGAGTTGGCGGGAGGGAGAAAAAGTGTCTGCGGTTGAGCTATGGACGATGCCTTCACATCGTCCAGGCCTGGACATTGTGGAAGTGGATTTAGAAGATGTGCATGTTTGGACATCCATTTACACAAGCTGTTGGAGCTCCATTTTGGGCTCACATTGTGAAAAAGTAGTATAGACAATGGTATAGACAAGCTATTGGAGATGCTCTAAGGGTCTTCATTTTTCCTGTCTTTCTCTAAGCAGAGAACGAGGGGAAAATAGTAGGCCACTCCAATTTTTGTGTCAAAACAAGTCCACTAAAACTAACAATCTTTCCTCATCTATACTATTATTAAACAAGCAAACATATTCATCGCTAATTGCACACAGACTAATCTACACACAACAGCAGGAAGGAATTACAGCCTCTTGATCAGATCACTTAATTTAAGTTAACCGTTAGATTAAAACTAATCCTCGGCCAAAACTGCGTTTAGCATTTTTCCTGGGCGGACGAAAACTCTGCCATCGCACCCACGCCCGCAAGAGTAGTACTACACGAGGACGTCACCTCCATCTATCCCCAACTCTGTCATTCCCACCGCCCCTTCCTCTGTTGCCTCCGCTGCTCCAGGGAGGATCGAACCCCCGCCTCAGCCGTTCCCCATCCTTCCCTCCTCTCTCATCCTCACCGCTGCGTCGATAGTTTCCGGTCCCTCTCCTCCCTCGGGCGGCGGCGGCGACGACACGGGACACATCAGGCTCTGTAGATGGGAAAGTTTCCAATACAATAGATGTTGTATTGATAGGGTGCTAGTGCAGTATATATAATTACAAGGGAAGGCCTCTACCTCAACTATACAAGACTAGGAGGTGGGCCACAACTCCAATATACATTTCAACACAAAATACAACTCAACACCCCTCGCAGTCAAAGCGTCGCCAGAGACACAGAGACTGGACCGAAACTCCTCGAAGACGGAAGTAGGCAACCCCTTAGTCATCGCATCAGCAAACTGTTGCGACGTCGGCACGTTAAGAACCCAAACACGGCCAAGGGAAACTTGCTCGCGCACGAAGTGAATATCGATCTCAATATGCTTCGTACGTTGATGGTGCACTAGGTTGGCGGAAAGGTAGACCGCGCTGACGTTATCGCAGTAGACAAGAGTGGCCTTATGAACATCACAAAGCAACTCCTGGAGCAGCTGACGGAGCCAAGAGCACTCGGCCACGACATTATCCACGACGCGATACTCTGCCTCGGCGCTGGAGCGGGAGACCGTGGGCTGCCACTTCGATGACCAAGAGATCAATGAGGGCCCAAGGTAGATGCAGTAGCCTGACGTGGAGCATCGACTGTCGGGGCAGCCAGCCCAGTCAGCATCCGAGTAGGCCACAGGGTCGGTGGAGGCGGAGGCCGTCAGGGTGAGTCCCAAAGACATGGTGTTGCGTATATAACAGAGAATACGCTTCACCAAGGTCTAGTGGGAACCATGCGGAGCGTGCATGTGGAGGCACACCTGCTGAACAGCGTACTGCAGGTCGGGTCGAGTTAGCGTCAAGTACTGTAGAGCACCAACAATGGAGCGATAAAACGCTCCATCGGATGCGAGAGACCCCTACAGAGCAGAGACCTTCGCCTTCGTGTCGACGGGGGTGGGTGTCGGCTTGCAGTTAAGCATACCGGCATGCTCCAGGAGCTCGTGGGCATACTTCTGCTGATGCATAAAGAATCCGTCAGTCCGGCGGACCACCTCGATGTCGAGGAAGTAGTGTAGGGGCCCCAAGTCCTTGAGGGCAAACTCATCACGAAGACGAGCAGTTAGCCGCTGAAGGAGATCAGGGGCGGATGCCGTGAGGATGATGTCGTCGACATAGAGCAGCAGATATGCAGTGTCAGCTCCCTGATGATACACGAAGAGTGAGGCATCGAAGCAAGTGGGCCGAAATCCCAAAGACTGCAGGAAGGCCGCGATACGTTGGTACCAAGCCCGAGGCGCCTGCTTCAACCTGTAAAGAGAACGGGAGAGCAAGCACACAAAGTCTGGGTGCTTGGCGTCGACAAAGCCAGTAGGCTCCTCACAGTACAGCTGCTCGGCAAGATGGCCGTGCAAGAAGGCGTTGGAGACATCCAGCAGGTGCACAGGCCAGGCGCGCAAGACCGCCAACTGGAGCACGATGCGGATTGTGCCCGGTTTAACAACCGGGGCGAAGGTGTCCGTGAAGTCCACACCCCCGCGCTGCCGAAATCCACAAACTACCCACCGAGCATTGTAGCGCTCGAGAGAACCGTCCGGGCGAGTCTTGTGGCGAAACACCCACTTGCTAGTGATGATATTGGCACGAGGGGGTCGCGGAACAAGCTGCCACGTGTGGTTGCGCTGTAGGGCGTCGAACTCCTCCTGCATTGCAGCTAGCCAATGGGGATCCCGAAGGGCAGCGCGAGCTGAGGTGGGGACCGGTGATGGCGTCGATGTCGAGGCGGCAAACACATACTCATCGGATGAGTAGAGCATGCTCGGCCGAAGCACTCCTGCTCGGGCACGGGTAGTCACGCCAAGAGGTGGGGCAGCAGGGCCGGCAATAGCGGCGGGGGCCACGACGGCGGCAGGGGCTGTGGCCACCATAGGGGCGTCGACGGCGGCAGGGGCACCCATGGCAGCGGCAGGTGCCTCGGCGCCGGTGACGGGGGCCGCGGCGGCAGCGGCGCCAGCCGAGCCGGCAGCCGAGGGGGCGACAAGCAAGGAGGATGTCGAGCCCATCGCCGGGGTGGCGGGCGGAGTACCCACCGGCTCAACCTCGTAGGAAGGAGACGGGGATCCAGGGGCCCGGTCAGACTCGACCTTTGGGGAGGGAGTCGAAAAACCGGGTGGTGGCGGCAGAAGGTGCCGTGCCGGGAGGGGCTCCGGGGGCCGCCGCCACGCATCGCTCCAGGAAGGGGGCGCGGGGGCCGGCGCCGAAGGGGCCGAAGCCAGAGGAACCTGAAAAAAGGAAACACCGTCTCGACAAAATACACGTGCCTCGAGGTGTACACACGATGAGTGACAGGATCATAGCGTCGGTAACCTTTGGTGTTAGGAGGGTAGCCAAGGAAGACGCATGGAATAGAACGTGGTGCGAGCTTGTGTGGCTTGGTGGACATGGTGTTGGGATAACAGAGACACCCAAAAATGCGAAGACCATCATAGGATGGTGGTGTACCAAAGAGAAGGTGGTGAGGGGCATAGTTCCACCGAGGATGACACGGACGAATGTTAACTAAGAGAGTGGCGGTGGCAAGAGCATCGGGCCAAAACCTTGCGGGCACGTTAGAGTGAAAGAGTAATGTGCGAACGCAGTCATTAAGAGTGCGGAGAATGCGCTCGGCGCGACCATTCTGCTATGAAGTGTAGGGGCAAGTCAGACGGAAGATGGTGCCGTGAGAGGCGAGAAGTGTGCGAAAAGGAGTGGAGGAGGTTAGGTTACCGGGATGAGCTGTCATGTGCGCAGTAGCACCTGAGTCCATGTACCAGTTGCCTCCACCGATAAAGCTACTCGGCGACGGCACGGAGTGCTAGGCGGCAAGGAGGGTGGGGTCCCATGGCACAGGTACCGGCGGCGGCGGGAGGCCCTTGTAGGGTGGCGCCGGGGCGGGTGGGCCATAACCACCGAGGAAAGGCGGCGGTGGCGGGAGGCCCCCGTAGGGCGGGCCAGAGCCACTGAGGGGCGGCGGCGCAAGGAGGGCCCCGTAGCCGGCGCAAGTCGGCTGGTAAGGCGCGCCGATGAACGCCCGATGGCCCGCGGGGAGAGCCTGCTGGTGGTGCGGCACCCCCCGAGCGCCCTGGGCCGGCTGCTGCTGCAGGCGGCGGTGGCGGCTACCGCCATGCCGGTTGCGTCGGCCCCCTCCTTCTTGCAGCTGCTCCTGGGGAGGCGCTGGTGGCGGCAACGGGTAATACCCGGCGGGTGCGGGAGGACGCGACCGGATCGGCGCGGCTGGTAGAGCGGGGCCACCGCAGATGGTGAAGTAGCCCGAAGAATCCATGGAAGGTGTCAGTGGCGGCGGGAAGAGGAAGGGAGCGGCGGCAGCACGCGGGAGCGTGCGGCGACGGCGCGTCGGGTTAGGGTTTCGGCGCGACGGGACGACCGCGGCACTGCAGGAGGCGCGCGGCGGCGGCAGGAGGTCAGC